>NW_007727062.1:335960-336680 GCF_000696425.1 Galeopterus variegatus
GATTAAAGAATGATGACGTTTTTAAGCTGCTTTTTTAAAAAGACCAATAAGCTGTGATTCCTAAAATGTCTAATTGAAAAAGAAAATGGAATATAAATAGCATGCAAATTCTGAAAAGATACATGCCAGGTTAATTATTTGTTTTAAAATAGAAGAATATTTTTTTTTAACTCAAGTTAGAGGATTGCCCAACTGTACAGTTCTCTAGGAAAACATAAAGTTTTGACTTAACAAGTAAAAAAATCTTAAGTCTGTAAGTACAGAAGAAATAAATTAAAAACGTACATATGTATTTAAAAAAAAATACTCCTTACCCAAAATGTCAAGGCCTAGACATGTTAAGGATTCTTTTTAAATCTTCTCATATTAGCTATTGTATGATATTTAATGTGTCCTAGATCATGTAAAGCTTCTTATTCTATTTTAATTATCTACTCTTCAAAAATCTCACAGAGCAAACAACCACCACAATATCAATGGGAAGAATACACAATGTTCTTTAGATGTACTTGTGAAGCAAACATATGTGAACAGTAAATTAAATTAGTTCTATATTAAGAATTTAATTAGCTCTTTTTAAGGTGGATTTATTTTATAAACATTTTAATTTCTAGAAATTGTGATGCAATTTATCGCACTGTCGGGCCTTAAAAACTGAAGCCACCTTAAGTGACATTACAAGCGGTGCCATTATGGGCCCACAAGGGCATATTAATGTGG
>NW_007727062.1:337169-341599 GCF_000696425.1 Galeopterus variegatus
AGCCCTTCTTGGCCAAATATGCACTTCCACGCTGAGGTTGCAATATCTAGGCATTGAGACAGGATGCATGCGCCCTTGACCTTTAAGCTGATAAGATTATGTAAAAAACCTCCCTTCCCCATCTGCCTATAAAAGCAAGTGCTTGTGTTATAATTAATGGAACTGCCTGACAAAACCCCCGCCGCGTCTGAGTGTCCTTTAACCGGGCTGTTTTGGGGCCGGCGGTTGTGCTCACCTCTCTTCACAGCTCTCTTCCCCCGTCTCCTTCAAAAGGGGACAGGAGGGAAAGAGGAATCCAGGCCATTCGCTCGCCCACCAAAAGGAACAAGGCTAGGGCTGTTCGGGTCAGCTGGCAGCAGACCCGACATCCCACAAAGAGTACAGAGTGAAAAATGTAATGGTTGTCTCGATTGTGATTAACAATTTTAACAAAATTTATATAAACTTTTTTTTGTAATATTTTTTTATTTTATTTTATATTTTTCTGGCAGCTGGCTGATAAGAGGATCAGAACCCTTGAGCTTTGGCTTATAACACCATGCTCTAATCAACTGAGTTAACCAGCTAGCCCTATAAAAAAAATTATACAGACATATGCGTACACCACATGGACATTGAATTAACTCCATGGTGAGACTTAATAACATTTAAAATAGGAACAATTTTTACAAGCATAAAAATGGTTTAGGATTTTTTTTCTGGTAATTCTAACAATTGCAATTAGATAAGAAAACAAAAACAGGTGTTGTGATTACTGAGGAAGAGAAACAAATAATTCTATTTGCTGATAATATGATTATTATTTTGAGGAGCACCAAATAATCAAATTGAAATGAATGGCATTAATATGGAATGCAATAAAGTCAGCTTATTGCACAGGAATTTTTTTGAAAGGCAAAAACAGAAAACAAAGTGCTCTTACTCTGAAGATATTTTTATTAAAAGTCCACTAAGCTATGGATTGAACAAAATTTCTATCAAAATTGCAACATACATTTTGATTGAATAATTTAAAAATATTTTTAAATGCCTAATTAAAGGAAATAAAAATAGATTATTTAGTGAAAAACTCTGACACAAGTTTCTAATGATTTAGAAAAACACTTTAAAGTTAGATTTCTATCTCATGTTTACTGAAAACTAAATTTATTTTAGAGAAAATATATAAATGTGATAACAGAAGAATTATTAAAATTTTGAATATACCATATAAATATGTACACATTTTTGACTGTAGAACAACTGCCTAATTGTGAAACTGAAGGTGGAGACAAGAAGCGTATTTAAATATATAAAAATTAATATTAAAAAGCAATGAAGAATTTTAGAAATATTTGTAATATGCTTGACAGATAAAAGGTCAGTATTATCATTTTATAAAGAACTCTTTAAAATCAATTAATAACTAGTAGAAAATGTAACAATTTACTGAAAGTAATTTATACAATAAGTAATTTAAATGACTAATAAACATTTAAAGAAGTGTTCTACTTCAGTAAACTATCAAATTACTGACTTTTTCAAAACAACAAGGTATTATATTTTTCCTTTCAATAATCAAAAGTATCTAGGAATGATTACAATGAACTAATATGAACATAGCTACATATTTGAAAAGAATGAACAAACCTTCCAGATGTCTATTTGACATCTATTAAAAAGTTGAAAAATGTGCATTTTATTTTACTAAACCATTCCTTTTCAATGAATTAATCCTAAAAAAAATAATAAAAGTACGTGATATAGTTATAGGGATGTTCATAAAAGTTATGTTCATAGGAGCAAACATTGGAACTATAGAAAATGCTAACTAACACTATTTTAGTCATATTTCTTTCATGCAATGGAGACTGCTAAGGCCATTAAAAAGTGATAGAATATGTCATGTTCTCTAATACATATTTAAGTGCAAAAACTGGTAGCAGATCAGTATGGCTTTGTTCCATTGTGTGTTTGTGCATGTATGTGTGTGTGCTCAAATGTGCATGTGAACATCAATATTTCATATTGATACAAAAAATCTGGGCAAACAACTGGGGCTTTAACTGATAGCATTGTTTTTTTTTTTTTTCTTTTTTTCTTTTTGTGTTTTGTTTCAATAAATCTTGTATAATAGTAAAGAAAAAAGTAAATATATATTTAAACTAAAATATCTACAAAGTACAAGAAACATAGATTAAGGAAAACTACAGGGGTGGAATCCTGAGTCCTGCAAAGAATGACAGTAATATTTACTGCTCCAAATACTGAAGAATTTTCCTGTTTTGACCAATTCCTCACTGTTGGGAAAATAAAAAAATTTGGTCAGGGTACCCTCACCTCAGAGCCGGTTCAGGGTCCTTCGGAAACATTGTGTGCGGGGGTGGAGTAAGTGCACCTGCAAAGCTGCGCTGCTTTGGCTGGTGTTTTACTGCCTCAGGCGCCTGCCCTGTGCAGCCATGTTTTTCCAGACCTGCCACATCCAAGGACCGGGTGGCCTGTTGCCTAGATTATAGACCTGCATGAAGGGGTCTGGTGACCCAGCCTGGCATGTGAAGGGTTTGTGACTCAGTTTGTGAATGGGCTTGAGGGGTTTGTGGGTTCCAGACCCAGCCTTAGCTCAACCATCAGCCCAGTTGGTGCAGGATTACCAGCAGGTAAATGAGCTGCAACAACTTGCGTGGTCACTTAGCTTTACAACTGGCATCACAAACAGGACTAAGAGCTAGACAATTGATGCTGTGAGCAGGATATGCAACATCAGCTTAGCATTAGCCTGGCAATAGCCCTTGTCGTAGCTTTTGACCGGTAAGAGGATCGCAACCCTTGGCACGGTGTGGTCCGCACCGGCCATCCCTATATAGGATCTGAACCTGCAGCTTCAGCGCTACCAGCGCCTCACTCTCCTGAGTGAGCCACGGGGCCAGCCCACCCTGTCTGTTTTTAAAGTCTTCTTTTGGGCCGACCCCTTGGCTCACTCGGGAGAGCGTGGCGCTGGGAGTGCAGTGGTGCTGCCGCTGTGGGTTCGGATCCTATATAGGGGTGGCCAGTGCACTCACTGGCTGAGCGCGGTGTGGGTGACACCAAGCCAAGGGTTGCGATCCCCTTACTGGTCACAAAACAAAACAAAAAAAGAAAACTAAAGTCTTCTTTTAAAACACACACCTTAGCTTTTGTTGGATTAACTGAGGTAAAAATATAGGCTCATTTACCTGCCTCTCTCTTTTTTTTTTTTTCCTTTTTGTCTTTATTTTGTGACCGGCAAAGGATCGCAACCCTCAGTGTCGCGCCCGTACTGGACCGGGACTGGCAACGGGATCGCAACCCTCGGTGTTGCGCCCGCACCTCGCTCAGCCAGTGAGCGGCCGGTCTGTATGTGGGATCCGAACCCTCGGCGGGAGCGCCGCCGCGCTCCCAAGCGGCGCACTGTAGCAGTGCACCACCGGGCCGGCCCTACCTGCCTCTCTCTATTTGGCTCAATGTTAGACTGTCTCTTTCATTTCTTGTTATTAATTAGGTAATTAATGATATTCATTTACCAAATATTAAATATATAATTCATGACAATTACAGAACAATTTTCTGGTGATACAAAAGTGTCTAAAATATAATTCTTCCCTTCAGGAAGTTTCCAGTTGAATAAAAGTGTTGAAAGTTTTTATGTTGCCCAGGTTTTGTCCTCACTTCTGTTATGCAATGCAATTCAGCTTTGGATTCTTGCCTGTATTTCTGGGATGGATCAAGCAACGCCTATCTAATAGCTTGAAAATCTGGCACTCTAATTTAATTGTTGTAAATTTTCTGAAAATTTAACTTGAAAAATTGACCTTCACTGTAGACTTGATCTTAAATTACTGGTCCTTGCTTTCTGGAGTTTTTCACACTGACAACTGAGATATTAGATTTGTCCCTTTCCCAATCTGACAGGAAGGTACACCCAGCATATTGGCCAATAATAGCAATTAATTAAAGACAGAGAATTCACCCTGTTGAGACATAACACTTCCTATAAATCAACAATTTTTCAAATGCATTTTTAGTGTGTTATTCAACACAATAATTGAGTCTTTATTATCTGAATTATCTTTGTTTTGAGATTGCTAAGAACCTTATGCTTTGCAATAACTGAACTGAGTAGTTTCAATATACAGAAATTTACATTAGTCCTTTTGTATGAGTTATTTTTGCTGTAGCTACACAAATGCATGCGGAAACTGTTTTCTAACACATCTTATTGTGTTTTTTGATAACATAACTAATTATAATTATTTATTGTAGTTAATAAAATAATTAAAATTTAATTGCTAATAAAAATATTGGACTAGAACTCTTCTTTCCAAGTGTTTTTACTGAGGAATTTCTATAGTCAGATGAAAATGAAAGCAGTATTTGTCTTTTTTTTTTTTTTTTTTTTTTTTTTTCCGTGTCCGGCAACGGATTGCAACCCCCAG
>NW_007727062.1:341900-347054 GCF_000696425.1 Galeopterus variegatus
TTTTTTTTTTTTTTTTTTTTTTTTTTTTGTCTTTTTTCCGTGTCCGGCAACGGATTGCAACCCTCAGTGTTGCCCCCGTACCGGACCGGGGACCGGCAATGGGATTGCAAGCCTCGGTGTTGCTCCCGCGCCTCGCTCAGCCAGTGAGCGGGAGCCGGTCTGTATGTGGGATCCCAACCCTCGGACGGGAGCGCCGCCGCGCTTCCCAAGCGGCGCACTATCCAGTGCACCACCGGGCCGGCCCTGAAAGCAGTATTTGGCAGCAGACAAAGTAGCAACCAGAAAGTATGAAATATATTTCAAAAGTCACATTTAGCTTTGTAATCAGGTTACTATTTCCTTTACATTCAACAAAATTTATTGTTTCATGTGATGATGTTTGTGACCTATAAATTGCAGGAAGATGCATCAAACATTTATTGGGGTTTTCCTGACTCAAATAGTTAGCCAAATTTGACTGACATTTCTTGACCTTGTCTTAACTAACAAATAAAATGTAAAATAGCTAAGTTATATGAACGACTATGTACTCTTATGAATTACTATTTTTTAAATCATCTATTTTTATGATTTTGCCTTATTGTGGCATTGAATCACTTGAGATCTCTGCCTATTTACTCAAAAAATATGTTATTACAATTCACTTTAAATAAAAGTGCCACTCACAATCTTGACAATTAACCCAGTTAACCTATTATGTTCAAAAGTTAACTTCAGCCTTAACCTCTTGTGCTGGGCTATTTTTCACTTTGTCAGATATGCATTTCATTTTTGAGAAAGTATATTTTTGTTTCTTTTGAGATTAGAATTTGTAATTAATTTTACAACATGGAGATACTTTAAGTAATTTAATTAGAAAATGTTTTAATGTGGGACACATGAGACCTAGGATGTAGAATTTGTCAATCAAGCTATACAAATGATTCTATCCCCTAACTATAAAAGCTGCAGTGATTCCTGAAATCTAAATGCAAAAGTCACTGGGTAGATGCAAATATCTCAGTGGGATGTTTTGTATCTTACCTCTTCTTTAAAGCTAAACATCAGTTCCTCTTCTTCTAGAAGTCTTCCTGCATGCTAGAAAATTTCAGTTATTGGAAGTTTTGTCCCTTTTCCACAGAATTTTTTTTTTCTCTTCCAAATGCCTACCATGCTAATTTTATCATTCTTATTATACTTCAATTTTTAGGTACTGATCATTATAATTGCTTTAGATCTTATCTTCATTACACATGTTTTGTGATAGACCACAGTTTTATTCTTGATAGCCCACATATTGAGAATCACAATGCTTTGCACATGGTTAATACACAGTCCACAAATTTAAAGAAAAGAATGAAAGATTTATGAGTAAATTATCTTACAATATCCTTATTGTAGCATTTATTCTTAATAAAATATTTTCATATTTTCATATTAATATATAAGTTGATGTTTAAATATTAATTAAATGTTTATTAAATGTTAAATGTTAAATTGTTAATAAAATGTGCAAGAGTATTAAACTAGAATTTAAACTATTTTTTAAAGATAGGGTACTGTCAAAAGACAAAATTACAACAAATTTAGTTTAAATATCTCAATTGGCTTTATTTATGATTCTAGAATTTATATTCCATAAAATATGTAAGTGTTGCAATGAGTTGGGCAGAGGAGGTTGGAGTTACAGACAGAAAAAGAAATGAAGAAAGTAGAAACAGAACAAAAGTGAATTGGTCATTTCAAAGTTACTTTTCTTGAAAGGCAGGAACTGGGAGACAGCAATGGAAGAATAACTAACTGGTTAACATCAGTTTCTTTCAGGTTAAGGATTAAAACAGAGGGAATTTGATTATCATACCAATTGAAATTGGGCTGTTTGGAAAAGTAGGCTGCCATCTCTCTCGCTTGATTTCTCAGAAAGCCAGATAATTAATTTCAGTTTGGTGACTTGGAACTTTAGCATGGGTGACTCTATTTTGATTTTAAATCCATCTGTTATGGCTTAGTTCAGGAGCTTAGTCCAAAACAATGGTCTCCTATAATTTTTACTTAACAATACTAATAAAATGCTGCCTTTGCAGTTTTGCAAAGATTTGTGCTATTTCTACATAACTGCTATTATTCTTGTCTTTCCTACAGAAAATCATAGTCATGCCAATTCATTTTTTGCCACTATTTGTCCAGTGGGAATCACACAGGCAATCAATTCACTACGTGGCAAATTAGTCCATTAAAAAGTATATTATGCCACAATAATCTAGAGAATCATGCAAGAAAGATTAAAAGACTAAGGCAGAAATGATAATGGATAAGAAAGTGCATGATACATGAGATTAGGTCTGGGTTTAAGATCTACCAAAGACAGTAAATGAACATATGCCTTTGTGAAAACTGGAAAATACATATTTATAAAATAAGAATAAATCTTGAACTACTCTTGCCTCTCAGGGCCCTACTCACCTTTGATATAACTTATATGAAATTGTGGAAATTAATGGCTTTTCAAACATAGTTCCAGTTATTTTATATTTCTTATCAAGTAATGTGATTTACTTTGTAAAATTTGCTTGAAAATAATAAAACCCTTTTCAAGTGGTCAAATCAATTATTGTTCTGTCAGTTGTGCAACTCATAAATAATCTTTTCTATTCTCTTTAAATCACAGAAGTAATAATCAAGTCAGGGGTAAATACTCTTCCACATCTTATTGATACAAAATATTGAACACAACTAACAACTAAACTTTCATATTCACTATGTAAAATTGTTAGTTTTGTTTTATATTCAATTTTTATAATTTGTTAACTTATAAAAGTATCATGTTTAGGAAAACTTCATTTATGTAAAATTAAATTTATTTTTCTACAGTGCATTCAGTTTTATCTTGATTTATTGTTTCATTATTCTTCTATTGTCAAACATATCTATGTTATTGACATTAGAAGAGATAAACTCCAGAAAAGAATGGGAGCACAGTTACTTTTTTTTTCAGAGATTATATAACATATCTTACACAAAAATCTTTATTGAGTATTTTTTTGTTTTTTTTTTTGTCTTTTGTCTTTTTCTGTGTCCGGCAACGGATCGCAACCCTCAGATTTTTTTGTTTTTTTTTTTGTCTTTTGTCTTTTTCTGTGTCCGGCAATGGATCGCAACCCTCAGTGTTGCCCCCGTACCGGACCGGGGACCGGCAACGGGATTGCAACCCTCAGTGTTGCTCCCGCGCCTCGCTCAGCCAGTGAGCGGGAACTGGTCTGTATGTGGGATCCGAACCCTCGAGCAGGAGCGCCGCCGCGCTTCCCAAGCAGCGCACTATCCAGTGCGCCATCGGGCCGGCCCTTTATTGAGTTTTTGATTCATATTAAAATAGAAGGTTGTCGGGCCTTAAAAACTAACGCCACCTTAAGTGACATTACAAGCGGCGCCATTATGGGCCCACAAGGGCGTATTAATGTGGCAGCCTAAGACGGCGCCAGGAGGAAGTAGGGTGGGGGTGTCTGCGGGAACCTTGTCTTAGCCCTTATTGGCCAAATACGTACTTCCACACTCCTGAACACTGCGTGATTGCAATAGCTAGGCATTGAGACAGGATGCATGCCCTTGATCTTGAAGCTGATTAGATTATGTTAAAACCTCCCCTCCCTATCTGCCTATAAAAGCAAGTGCTTGTGTGATAATAAACGGAACTGCCTCGACAGAACCCCCGCCACATCTGACTGTCCTTTAACTAGGCTGGTGGGCCCGCGGTGTGCTCACTTCTCTTCATGGCTCTCTTCCCCCGTTTCCTTCCAAAGGGGACTGGAGGAAAAGAGTAAACCGGGCCATTCGCTCGCTCACCAGAAGGAACGAGGCTAGTGCTGTATGGGTCGGCTGCCGGCGGTGGACCCAACAGAGTGGTGCCCCAAGTGAGGCATTTTTTAAAAAAAACTCGTGGGTGAAAGGCAAGCGAGTGAGGCCCCTGGCTGCTCGGTACTGAAAAAAGGTTGAGGAAGAGTGATCAACCAGCGGAGTGGCCCCCGCAACCGTGGTAGTCGCCGTGAAGTAATCCGCCTGTGTGTCAGGGTGAGTACCATAACAGGGGGAAGTCCCTGCACTTCTCTGTCCTGTAGCTCCCTTTGTCCCTTCCACACGGGGCAGCATGGGAGGTGTGTGTGTGGAAAGAGTGACGAGACAGCTTGCAAGGCTCTAAAGTACATGTTAAAAAGCAGAGGCCTAGAAATATCTGACGAGACAGCCTGCAAAGCTCTAAAGAACATGTTAAAAAGCAGAGGCCTAGAAATATCTGACTCCATGGCCACCAATGCCCGGCATCGTGTGGTGCAGGTAGCCCCTTGGGCACCTTCGTCCAAGTCGTTCTTGTATGAGACTTGGGACCGGGTTCAGACCCTGGCCAGAAAGAACGAGATTAGTCACAGGCTAGACCCCCCCCCTTAGGGGTCTACCTAACCATCTCTGCCCTAAAGCTTTGCTTCCGTCCGGAGCATCAGGAAGGGGCAGAAAGGGATTGGGCGCAGTTCAATGAGGAGAGAAAAAAGAAAACAAAGCTGCCAATGCAAGGCCCTGAGCAAAGTTTAGCCAAAGGAGAAAAAGCGGCACCTGAAGAAGTGGAGGAAGCTAGTCCACCTTTACAAACATCCCCAGCAGAGCTGCAAGTTTTCCCTGTCATGGCTCGCTGGGAACCCCCAGCCATCCGCAGCCCATGAGGGGAAGCGGCCCCTCAGGCCTATCCGGTCAACGTTGTAAAAGAACTAAAAAAGGCTGTTGCGGAGGCCAGGACTTTATCCTCAGCCTTGCAGGCTCAGATACAAAACTTAACTGAAGCCTTCAAGGCATTTACTGCCCTGATCCCATCAGGAAACAATACTTCCCCACCCTTCAAGGGACAATGTTTGGTTGCGGAAGACAAGGTCATTTTAAAAGCCAATGTCCCAAGGCTAAAGGCAAAAAAATCCCTTCATGCTCCCGCCTGAGTGCCGTCAATATCAAAACCAGCTGGTGCTGGCTCTAGAAGGGTATCTCAGGGTTGTTGATTGCCACTATGGCAACAATAAATGGGTCTCATCAATATCAAAACCAGCTGGCACTGGCACTAGAAGGGTATCTCGGGGTTGTTGATTGCCACTATGGCAACAATAAATGGGTCTCCACCTTCAAAGAGCTGTCATGGACTAA
>NW_007727062.1:347997-353573 GCF_000696425.1 Galeopterus variegatus
ACAATGTCTTCATGGACGGTGGCAAATCGGGGGCTGCTGTAATTATTTATAAACCGCCATGCACCACATCACAGGTGGCCCCCGCTACTCATTTTCACCCCTGTAATGGGTCGGCACAATACAAAGAGCCACTCGCTATACTCCTTGCCCTGCAAAAGGTGCCAGACCCCATTAACCTTTTTACAGACAGCTTATATGTGGCCAATCTTCTCCCTGGGCTTCCGGGAGCCCACATTCGCTTAGATTGTAATCCCATCTCCTCCCTTATGATACAAGTAAGGAGTACCTTACAAGGCCGCAATAACCCTATTTTTGTTCAACACCTTTGGGATCATTAAGTGATGCCAGGATTTCTAGCTCCTGGAAATGCCCAGACAGACACTCTTGCCTCTCAGGGCCCTAAAATATATACAATAGATAGTGCCAGCCAACTGCACACTTTAACTCATGTAAACTGGCTAGGTCTACATGCCAGGTTTCCAAATATACCTATTTCACAGCTAAAAATGATTGTACACACATGCAAGTCATGCCTTCCTTATCTGCAAGTACCCCCCTTACAACCACCAGGGGTCAATCCTAGGGGACTCAAGCCTAATGTGCTGTGGCAAACTGATGTAACTCACTTCCCATCTTTTGGGAAACTCAAATATGTTTTTGTGTCCATTGACACCTATTACACCCAGGGTACTGAGGACCCTGAGGAGTTTATTGTTTGTATGTTTCAGACTGCATTATGAACCCTTTGTGGATGCTCCAAGTGGCCGCCCTCCTCGGGTCAACAAGGACAAGGGCCTCTGCCACCGGGGAAGGTCTCCAGGAGCAAGCCAACCAAACCTGGGAGGTCATACAAGCCGCTTGGAGGTGTCTGTATCACATCTAAAAAAAAATTGCTAACATCACTTTTTAAAGCTGTTTTATAGAATCTACATGGACTAGACCTGTTCTTACAGCAAGGAGGATTATGCGCTGCCCTCAAAGAAAAGTGCTGCTTCTACACCGACCACTCTGGAGTGGTCAAAGTTTCCCTAGCTAAGCTTAGACAAGGGCTAGAAAAGTGCAAAAAAAGAGCAAGAAGCCAATAGTAATTGGTTCCAAGGCTGGTTTTCAAGTTCCCCATGGCTCACCAACCTGCTGTCCTCCCTGGCAGGCCCCCTAGCTTCTTGGGGCCTTATGCCATTTGCCAGGCTGTATCCCTTATAAGGTGCAGCACCACTTCTCTCGTAATGCTCACCCAGGTGGTAGAGGAGGTGCCCATAATGAAAGCCCTGACAGCCCTTGGGTCAATATGGCCCTTCAAGAAATCAATGCCAATCTCTAAGGCTCTGCCCCACCCCTGCTTGGCTGGATAGTCAATGACAGGTAAGATTTCCAGAGGGAAACAACCTAAGACAGGCACAGCCACCAGAGGGAATGGAGGAGAGGCTGGTAAGGTTAGCCGCCTCCAGCTGCCGTATTAAAACAAAAAGGGGCAGATGCTGGGCCTTAAAAACTAACGCCACCTTAAGTGACATTAAAAGTGGCGCCATTATGTGCCCACAAGGGTGTATTAATGTGGCAGCCTAAGATGGAGCCAGGAGGAAGTAGGGTGGGGATGTCTTTGGGAACCTTGCCTTAGCCCTTATTGGCCAAATACGCGCTTCCACACTCGTGAACACTGTGTGGTTGCAATAGCTAGGCATTGAGACAGGATGCATGCCCTTGACTCTTGAAGCTGATTGGATTATGTTAAAACCTCCCCTCCCTATCTGCCTATAAAAGCAAGTGCTTGTGGGGTAATAAACGGAACTGCCTCGACAGAACCCCCGCTGTGTCTGTGTGTCCTTTAACTGGGTTGGGGGGCCGGTGGTGTGCTCACCTCTCTTCACGGCTCTCTTCCCCCATCTCCTTCCAAAGGGGACTGGAGGGAAAGAGTAAGCCGGGCCGTTCGCTCGCTCACCAGAAGGAACGAGGCTAGTGCTGTACAGGTCAGCCGCCGGCGGCAGACCTGACAGAAGGTTGAATAAATGTATAATGCTTTGAAGTAATTATATTACCTTCTATTAACCAGTGAAAAAATAACATTTTTTATACTCAGCACAGAAAAAACATATTAACATTTTTCTGACACTTTGCATAAAACCTGAAAGGAATTCTAAATTTGAAATTGGGACTTATTTTAAAAATAAACTTCTATAGGATCTATAATGAAGTATTTGTTTTTAATTATTAGTTGGAAAAAGATGCTTAAAAAATAGAAAGAATTATCATTCATATTTTCACCAGAAATCACCACTTTTATTAGTATAATTTGTATTCTTTAAGATAAAGCAATATCTAAAACTATGATAAGTACGTGGTTCTATCGACAAATATTCATCTATATTTTCATGGTCAGTTACCTCCATGTACATATGTGCCATATTTGATTTTTCTATTTGAGATATTTTGAGTCATCATGTTTAAAATTTTTCCTATTCTAAACAACACTGCAATGAATAACATTAAATATAGTCTTAATTTACCAAAGGATAAAAACAAGGGTTCTTTGGTTTAAAACATACAAGATTCAATTAAGACCTAGGAGATTTCTGCCACTTCCCAACAGCCTGCTGACAAATTATCCAAAAGCATAGAAGAAATTCAGGAAACCCTGTCTGCAAGATTATTTACATACAAAATCCAATAATTCCTGATACCGTTGGCATTTTTAAAGTCATAAAAGTTATGAGATTACAATATAGTCACTTGCTTGGAATTGGACTCAAGATATATGGCATTACCTCCCATAGAGGCTTTCCAAAGTGACTCAAGATCTGGCAAAATTCCTTGTGGAATCTCAAGCTTTTTATGTAGATTGATCGAATGTAGCAACCTTAGAACCAATTCTAATAGAACAAGCTTAATATTTTGGTAGAGTAGCTGTAAAAACTCATGATAACTATAGTAGTTTTAATTAACTTTTCTACACTTGCTTTTGATGATCAAAACTGAATATATACATCTAAAATTTTGACTTGGAGAATTAAGAAAGGCAAATGTTTCAGATGTCAGAAATTTAGATATTAATGGATTTGAATGAACACATTTCTATTAACTAATATATATCAGCTGATTTTATCAATAAGCTCATTTTATCTTCCCAAAGATATATGAAGTAGTCCCTATAATTAATAATTCGGGCACAGAGAGATGCTGTATTTGTCCATCTCTGATGCTTATAACAAAATACATGGAACTGGGCAATTTACAAATAAACAATATTTATTGCTTACAGTTTCAGAGGCTGTAAAGTCCAAAGTCCAGGGAACACATCTGGGGAGGGTCTTCCTTGGTGGTGGCTTCAGCAACACAGGGTTATCACATTGTGAGATGGCAGAAGCAGAGAGAGACTGTCATGTGCTCTCCTTTTAAAGCCATCAGAACCCAGAACCATGCCTATGAACACCATTATAAATCCATTAACTAGGCATGATCCTCAGAATCTAATCACCTCTTTAAGGCCCTACCTTTCAATTACCATAATAAGATTTCCCACCCTCAACAGTTACAGTGGAGATTAAGCTTCAATGACTTAAAATTTAGGGGCAACAATTCAATCCATATCAGAAACCTAGTTGACAGTAGCACCATAATACAAGTACAGGTAAAATATGATCCTGGAAGAAATAATCTTCCTACTTTTCCAAAAAGTATAATAAGCACACATGAGTATAGCTTTTATAATAAGGTTCTGGATAATTATGGATCTGTTAAATGACATTTAAAAAGTAAGTATCATATGCAGTATATAATTTTTTTTACAGCTTTATAATGATAGAATAAAAACTTTGTATTAGTCCATTTTTGTGTTGCTATTTCAGAATACTTATTTGGCTTATGATTCTGGGACAGCTGCATCTTGTGAGAGCCTCAGGCTGTTTCTACTCAGGGTGGAAAGGGTCAGGCAGCCAGAGGATATAAGCAGAAATCATGGTGAGAGGAAGCAAGAGAGAGAGAGGGGATCCCCCCTGCCGAGGGAGAAGATTAATCCATTCATGAGGGATCCACTACTTGATTCAAACAGCAGCCAACACTGCCACATTGGGGATAAGATTTCAACATGAGTTTTGGCAGGAACAACACATCCAAACTATCAGACCTGAACAAGATAATATAAATCTCATGCATTTAAAACAGGTGATGTATGAACTAATTTGTTTTACTTTAAAACAAGTAAAAAGAAATTACCTTAAATGACAGAGAGTATTGATTAGAAAGGTGCTTCAGAGACTCTAGTATTCATAACACATTATGTAGGCGTGTTGTTAAAATGCAGGTTCTCTTTTAGTAGGTCTGGATTGGGCCAGAGAAGCTATGCTTTCAACAAGCTCCTAGGTAATGCTGATGTTATTCATCTGTGGACTACACTTTGAATAACAATGGATTATAGGAATAGTTAATTTACAATTTATAAAACAAAGCTTCCTTTTTAGGAAGAACTATCAAAATGAACACATTGAAAATCTACACAAATATATATATATATATATTAAAACCATATTAATATATAAAATTAATATATATATATATATATATTAAAACCATATTAAAAATAACAAGTATTAATGTACCTTTTTTTTCTGTATGGTTTTTGAATCTTCATTAATAGGACTGGATAAAATTGGTACAAAGTCCACAGTGTTTGTTACACCCATATATCTACATAAAATGTTCAGCTTCTCTCATTCTCAGCAGGTATGGTCTCATTAGAATCTGTGATTTAAAAAGGCTGAGTTTCTCCCAGCAAGATGTGGCTTTATTAATATGTGTTATATTTATATGTCTCTCATTTTATGATGTTATTATGTGGAACTAAATCTATAGTTATTGCTCTAGGATCTGTTTACTTCATAAATATTGACGGCTAAAGGTCTGAATCTTACTAGGTTTTTTTGCATAATTATATGAAGGTAAACATTAAACAAAAATGACTTAAGAATAAATGAAAATAATAACTTAGCTTAAGTGGCAAGTATGATGACAAGCACAACATGAAATAAGAGTCATGAAAATAATATGTTTGCTAGCCGTTATTAAATATGAATGTCATTATTTTTAAGAAATACATGTGTAGACATGTAACTATCTCTTTCAGGAGAAATGTGAATTGTTTACTAAATATGTTTTCTGAAATATCTTTATTTGTTTTTTCGTAGCACTGGGGTGTGATGGTAAATGTTTAACAACTAGCTTTCTATAATAAAAAAGCCAGATTTGTAGTACTTTCATGTTTCACTGGTGTAAAAATTCCCCCTGGCCAATTTCAAGCTACTGACATGACATCTCTTAACATGGAACTGAGAAAAGATGCACAAATGGGTTCTATCAGAAGCCAGTGCAAATTACTTTCAACACACTACTGACTTAGTAGACAGAGCACCACTTTGCTTTAACAATTGTATGTAGTAAGAATTGTCAATTCTTATATAACTAATTACAACACATGGTTTTAATTATAAAATGTGGATAGAAAATGCAAACAAAATAAAGACAAAATAAGCAATAAATCCAACACCCAAAGAATTATTACAGATTTGCATATATCCTTTGAGAAA
>NW_007727062.1:353928-357748 GCF_000696425.1 Galeopterus variegatus
ATTTTTTACAATTTAGTATTTATTCCTTAAAAATACATACAACACTAAATGAAACTCTATTACATAAATATAATAAAATCAATTGACTCTATTCTCTATAGTTGAATCATTTCTATATTTAAAACATTTCCAAAATTATAGTATAACAGGTCAATAGACATTCTTATACAGAAATCCCTCTGGTAATTACTTCTGCTTATTTAGGGTAATTCTAAAAGGGATATTATTGAGTCAAAGATGCAACTGCTTTTAAGGTTTCTGATATGTGTTGCTTAAATGGCATTCATGGAAGTTGTATCAGTTTAAACTATTATGTGGAGCCCAGGAGGCATTCTTTTGCCAGACTCACAGAAACAATACTAATTAGAAAGAAGAAACGATCCGAATGTATTTGAAGTTAAATAAACTACATATCATCTAATTTAATTTTAATTCCTTTAATATTTATTAGCCATTCAACTGTTTATTTGTAAAATAATGGCAATAGTCACTTTTTATATGTCAAATTTATCTCATATTTTATAATTTGTCTTCATAATTTTGTTATATTTCTTGACATTAACATGCATAAATTTTCAACACATTATGCATTATACAATTACATATGCATGTAATTATGCACTATATAACATTACATATATGTTACTATATATTACATATATACTACGTATGTTGAATATATAGTGTATAATGTTATATAGTGCATAATTACAAATATTGTATCAAATTTATAAAGTCGTTTCTGCTGTCAGTATCCTATCTTCATCCTTGATAACAATTATTTCCCATTATGGCAAAGAAAACATTTACAGTTCTAGATCATTTTTGGAGAATAAAATACATAAAAACAATAACAAAAGATAAATATAACAGCATAACTATCTGCAGTTTACAAGAAAATGCCTACATTCCACAAATATATTTAAATTACATTTAATTTAAATCTATCATTTCACCATGCATATTCTATTCTTTACGTGGTCTGATTTTTTATTCTACTTTTTCCTCTGTTAGCAGAAAGTTTTTATTTTTCTGTTTGTATTTATAATCACCCTAACATTTAAAACATGCATTCTTGACTTGTTTAACTATATTATAGATTGATATTTACTTAATTGAAGACAAAATGAAGACCTTCTAAATCTAATTCCATTTATTCCCACTTCTAAATTCTATATTTCTATAATAAATTTTAATATATACTCTGACCCCCCAAACATTATGATTTTTATTATTGTTTTCCATAGTAAATATTCGTTTAAATTTATCTACATATATACAATTTTGTTGTTTCTCATTCTCTGAATCTATAAACTGCCACCTCGTATCATTTAACTTTTGTTTGAAAAGCAGCCTTGAGTGTGGGTTCTGTATTGGTGAGTTATTTCAGTTTTCAGTTAACTGAATAGGCTTTTGTGTCATCTTCACTTATGAAAGAAGTTTTCACTGTATTTAGTATTGTAGATTAGAAATTATTTTCTTTTAGCACATTGAAGTTATAATTTATTGCCTTCTGGCTTCCACTATTTCATTTCAAAAGTTAAGTCTAAAGGCTGCTCTTTGAAAGATAGTATTTTCTTCCTCAGATTTTCGTGAGATTTTTCTCTTTTACTGTGAGTTTTTGCAGTTCCTCTCTGTTTCATAATACTTTGAATTGCTTTCTGTTTTTTCTTCTTTGGGTTCATTTTTCCCTTGCAATTAAGAATTTAATCAATTTAGAAACATATCTTTCCTCTTTTTGCTCTCCTTTTTTGAATTCTTAATTATATACATTAGAGTTTTCATATTTTCATAACCCTTACTCTACTATATTTTCTTTTTCTTTCTTTTTTTTTTTTTTTTTTTTTTGGCATGTTTGATTCTGTGTATTTTATTCTAACCTATGTGTGTTCTGTCATTAATTCATTCTTTAGCTATGTGTATTCTCAAACCTGTCCATTGTGTTTTTAACTTTCTGTTTAGTTCTTTTTCACATCTATGATGGTAATATTAAGCTTTACAATTAATTAATTAAAAGTTTTTACTTTTACTTCTAGGATCTGTTTACTTCATAAATATTGACGGCTAAAGGTCTGAATCTTACTAGGGTTTTTTGCATAATTATATGAGGGTAAACATTAAACAAAAATGACTTAAGAATAAATAAAAATAATAACAGCTTAAATGGCAAGTATGATGACAAGCACAACATGAAATAAGAGTCATGAAAATAATATGTTTTCTAGCTGTTATTAAATATGAATGCCATTATTTTTTAAGAAATACATGTGTAGACATGTAACTATCTCTTTCAGGAGAAATGTGAATTGTTTACTAAATATGTTTTCTGAAATATCTTTATTTGTTTTTTCGTAGCACTGAGGTGTGATGGTAAATGTTTAACAACTAGCTTTTTATAAGAAAAAAGCCAGATCCACTAGAATTCTACTACCTGGAATAATTCTATTACCTGAAATAACTTCATGTCTTTTTTGTTGTTTGTTTGCATTTGTTTTCAATCATGTTGTTTTGTTTCCTTTGTTTGGGTACCTTTGATTTAATGCTGGATACTACTTTTGGAAAAATATATCCTGTTCACCGGCAATACTCATGATAGGTACAATGAGTGGCATTGTTTTATATTTTGCAATATCTTTAATGCCTAGCTTAATATCAGATTGCAAAATAGTTAGGACCTCATTGATACAACCATTGACACGCATTTCTTTTTTTTGTAGTTTTGTGAGTGCTAGTCCAAAAAGTACAATATTAAAAACAAAACTTTCTCCTGTAATTAAAATAATCTGGGTCTTCAATCTTCCATTTCTATGGACAAGTGAAAACCCCTACACTGGTTGCTATTTTGCTAGTAAAGTGCCTGAAATATGCTAAAAGCACTCTGTGGTAAGCAGCTTCTAAGATGGCCCCCGATAATCCCCAACTCCTAATGTTCACTTTCTCAGATAATTTCACTCTCCCCTTAAGCATGAGCTGGACTTATTGCCTTGACTCTACAGAATTATTAAAAAAAAAAAAAATTACTATCAAACTTAGATTATTAAAAGACTGTGGTTTTTATTATGAGTGCTCTCTAACTCTGTCCTGAATGGCTCACTTTGGGGGTAAGCCAACTTTTTAATGTGAGACAGTCATGTGGAGTGATCCACAGGGTGATGGTGCTGAGGCCTTCCAACAACCATATTAGTGAGCTTAAAAGATCCCTCTACCACCCCCTTTGAACTAAAACTTCAGATAAGACCACAATCTCAGCTAACAACTAGAATGCAAATTGTCACTCTGGTTGCATCTCTTCTCTGTATCTTTCTAGAGGCAAATTCCTAAATTTCTACATCTCCTTAGGCACATAGATCATCGATGCTTCTGACATCTTTCCACCATTTGGGGGGCATTGCTAGGGAAAAGAGTGAAGTGAGCTAGTGCCCACTTTGTTCTCAAGTCCCACAGAACTTTCTGACTTCCAAACAAAGGGAATCTGCTTTCCTTGAATTATTGTTTTCCTGAAAAAATCTTCTACCTAACTTCTGTATTTCAGGGCACACAGGTCAATCTTTACATGCTCACGAGTTTACAAAAGACTTCTGAACCTCAGATTGCTTCCATTTTGAGCTCGACTGCAGTATCACAGAGAAAGAGTCACCAAACCCGCCTCCTTGTTTTATATGGTTTGAGAGAAAGCAATATCATACGTGTACATACACACATAAATTATTAATTTAATTTTGCCTCAGAACTTTTTTAAACACCAACTCAATGTACTAGATATTCAGACCATAACATACATATTTATTTCAGTTTTCTTTCATTTTTTAGAAAGTGATCG
>NW_007727062.1:357758-363765 GCF_000696425.1 Galeopterus variegatus
TACACACATAAATTATTAATTTAATTTTGCCTCAGAACTTTTTTAAACACCAACTCAATGTAATTTTCTAATCACAGAACAAACTTCTCACACCAGTAAACTGCTCTACATTTCTACTCAAACTTTCTCAGTTTAAAGACTGAATTTAATAATCCATTTATTAAATTCTTTCTTAGTACATTGTTCATTATGATCCACCTCCAAGTGGAATGGACATTCCTTTGTAATTGTTTGCATATTGTCTTAGTCCATTTGGGCTGCTATAACAAAAATGCCATACACAGGCTAGCTTACAAACAACAAACATTTATTTCTCACAGTTTTGGAGGCTTGGAAATTCAAGACCAAGGCATGGCAGATACAGTGTCTGGTGAAGGCTCATTCCTCATAAATGACTTCTTCTCCCTGCAACCTCATATTGTAGAAGGGGCTAGCTAGCTCTATGCCTTCTCTTTCATAAAGGCAATAATCGAAATCATGAGAGCTCTGCTCTTATGACCTAAAATCTCTCCCATGTCCCCGCCTCTTAATATTATCACATGGTGGTTAAGATTTCAAAATACGTATTTTGGCAGAACACAGATATTCAGACCATAACATACATATTTATTTCAGTTTTCTTTCATTTTTTAGAAAGTGATCGTATTCTTTCTGTGGCATGGCATGTCTGAGAAAAAAGACTTTGTCTGCTTTTACACTTGAATCACAATATAGCAAGTTTCAAACTTTGATCTTATGATCAAATATATCTTTCCCTGTAAAACTCCATTGTATTACAGCATTTGATGTTTTAAAAGTGATGTTTAAGGCAAGCCACATTTTCTTTATTATGTAGATAAACTACAACAAGGGACTCATTAAGAAAACACACTTCGGTCTACTTGGTATTTTCAAGACTCCGTCTACAGCTCAGACTTTCCACTCCACATTCAAAGCCTCCACCATGCTTGTCCTCATATCCTCATATGCCAACAGTCTATCTGTGCAAAAGTGGGTTAATTCACACCTATTGTATAGTCACAATCACACATGTAAATGTTTTCTACATACGTCTAATTAGTCTTTCCTGGGTTCTCAGAAAGATGAATTACAATAGAACTTCATTCATTCATTCATTCATTCATTTTTAATTCTGGTCCCACAGGCTTTGATTTGTACCAATCACTCTATTTTTCTAAATACCACATTTGTTGCTGTCTTTCATTTATAAAAATCAGCTTTGCAAAAAATTCACCAAAGTGTACAATTTGATGAGTTTTGTCAAGTGTAATTAATAATTAAATGTAATATACCCATCATCCTCAGAAGTTATTCTGTGTCCCTTTGCAGTTAATCACATCTCCGGCACTGGGCAACCACTGACTGGGTTTCCATCAGTGTAGTTTCGCCTTTTCCAAAATTTCATATAAATAGAATCATTTCATGTGTAGTCTTTAAATTGTGGCTTCTATCGTTTAGCATAATGCTTTTGAAATTCATTCAGGTTTTTTCAGTTTATCAGTAGTTCTTTCATTTTCATTGCTGTATTCCATTGTATAGATATGCCACAATTTGTTTATCCATTCACCTGGGTTGTTTCCAGTTTCTTGTTCCAATTACTCTAAAATGTAGCTAACCACTACAAAGCAAAAACTACTCCTTGCAGCCTGGGTATGGGAATAAAGGTGGAGATTACTGGCTGGGAATATTGACCAAAAATAGTCCTCTCACTGAGATTAAATTACTCTGTAGTAGGGTTTCATTATTACACCTACCTGATAACTAACATAAAAATACTGAAAATATTAGTGCTTCATCATTTGAGAACAAGGGGTCATTGGATCAAACATATGTCAGGTAAATTTAGAACTAATAAAAAAAAATGCATTTTGGATAGTAAGTATTCAGTTTTTAGACTTCTTTTGTCATGACAGTCGCATAAATGAACTATATTTATATTAGCTGACTTTTAGCGAATTATAAGTAATGGCTGCTGACACCTAAAACGTATTCACCATAATATGGCTAGTTGATAAATAATGATCTTAAAAGCTAAATGATAAATAATGAGCTTTATTTTTTGCTTTATTTTTCTATAAAACCAACAGGAAATGCAGCTTGTAACTCCTGTAAGGAATTCAGGACTGAGGATTCATATAGCTCATGACTAAGTTGTAACCATCACTATAGGAGTACATTCGTCATAAATATGACACTGTTCCACTGGTCTTGAAACATTTTTTATTTATTCATTCATTTAATCATCTATCCATCCAGAATGGCTATTGTGGTAGATATCCTCTAAATGATCTCCCCCAAATCCCCACATCTTGGTATTTATACATTTGTGGAATCTCTTCCTCTTGAATATGAACTGGACCAAAGACTTAATTATAATAAAAACAATATGGCAAAAGTGACGTCACTTCCAAGATTAATCATAAAAAGATTGTGACTTTCCCTCCAGTAGGCCCTGTCTTACTCTCTATCACTCAGAGCCCTATTCTGGGGAAGCGGGAAGGCACACTGTAGTGAATTCTTATAATTTTATGGTGCCTCACCATCCATTTTTAATATGTTTACTTTTTTATACCTGAAGTAGGGCTCAGTCACCCTTGACACAGTTTCCAGGTCTACACCCTTTCCTCCCACTTCGTCACTGTGGTCAATACAGATATCTGCCTTATACAGCTGGTACCCGGTGACCACTTCCCTAAGGGACAGCTGGATGCAGCACATTTGACTGGCCCCCTGATTCTCACACCCTACATGGACTGTTCAGGTATGCCACAGTATCTACCTCTCAGAGTGTGACCTCCTGGAACTCATGCTGCCTGCTTTAAACCCAGAAATTAGAGCTCCTTATGGGAAAACTGTTTGGATAATAAATGCCCTGAATTCAATAAAGGCATTGACCCATGGGCTCTCTCCACACGCTCCCTGACCTCCATGTGTGTGGCCTCCAGGTATGCTGTGCACCCTTCCCCGCAGGACCTATAAGTAATAAAGCTTTTTATTTCCATCCTGTCTCTCCTAATCATTGAAGGGTTTTCTCCATCTTAAAGATCCTGAATTGAATCACACAATGTAAACATGTGTAGGCATCGAGAGGCACAGGTGCGAAAGAGCTGATCTTTCTGGTCAAGTGCTACTAACAATCCGAGAGCAGCCAACAGCCAAATAAGTGACCTGGAAAGTGGATTGTACTCCAGTGGAGCCATGAAACAATCACAACCCTGGCCAAGACCTTAATTGTAGCCTCATGAGAGATCCTGAAACACAGGCATCCAGCTAAATGGTTCCTGGATTCCTGATTCAGAGAAATTGTGAAATAACAAATGTTTGTTGATTTAAGCTGCTAAGTATTGAGTGATTTGTGTTAAAAATAGATAAATAGCACAATTAAGTACATAGACTCTGGAGTCAAATGACTTGTGATGGATTCCTGGGTCCATAATTCTTGGCTTCTTTAACTTGGGCAATTTATAAATTCTCTATATATCAATATCCTTGTTTTTAAAGCAGAGATAATAATAATAGTACCTCTAAAATCAAGTTCTTTTGAGTTAAAATCTCAAATATGTGAGGGTATTTCAAAAAGTTCATGAAAAGATTTGAATTACCTTTCAATTCTATTTTTTTTTTAAGTAAACTTTGTACATACAAAGAGCTTAGAGCAGTGCCTGATTCACGGTGAGTGCTTAATAAACATTAGCTATCAATGCTTATTCCTTTGAACAATAATTATTAAGAATGTAAGAACTTATTAATTAACTTTGTAAAAGTGAGCAGGAGACATAACCACTTTGGACTGCAGTATTATTTCATCCATTCAACAAATTTTTACTAATTGTGCATCACTATATATATATATATAGTGATGCACAATTAGTAAAAATATATACACACACACACACAAATACACACAAACACAAACACGGACATACACACACATGCGTGCACATAATGTATATGTGTATATTCTGAGTATCAGGAAGAGTAGTGCTGCCATTAAGTGAAAAGAGGAAGACAACAGGAGAAGCAAATTTGAGGGAGAATGTGAGGAGCAAGTCAAACGCCAAGGCTTGAGTAATATGAGCTGCCATGCCTGGTGCTGTCAATACAGGACTGGATTATCTGAGAAACAGCAATTCTCAAATACTCCTGAGGTTATGAAGTAGGACCCAAGCACTTGCATTTGAACAAATTTACAAACAATGCTGCCAGCTGCTGCTTCAGGAATCACCCTAGAGACACTACTGTGAAATATTTTAAAATAATAATTTAAAAAGTCAATTCAATTATTATCATTTATAATCATCAGGGAAAAAATAATTATTCCCCTAAAAATAAAATCAGCCTTGTTTTAATTTATAAACAACTGCTATGGTTATTGTGGAATTTTACTAATTGATATATAATCTTCTAATTAGCACATTTTTTCTTATATGATTTAATAAAGATTATATTCTACATGAAATAATTAGTGGAAATCACAGTTACACTGTCAGTGTCGAAAACATAGACTCAGTTGTAATTTTTTTTTTGAGGGTCAGTTCCTAATAGTATAGAATTTATTCCAATGTATTTTATGTTTTTAACGTGATTTTAAATGGTAATTTTAAAATTTTATTTTCCTAGAATATATTCCCACATGCTTATACTATTTCTATAAATTAACCTTGTATTCTGAAACCTTGTTAAATTTCCATATTAGAGCTTAATTTTTTATATATTTTTTAGGACTTAGTACATGAACATTTATTACTTGTGAAATGAAGGCATTCTTTCTTGAATTTCCAACTAGCACTTTTTTTTTTTTTTTGGTTTGTTTGTTTGTTTGCTTAATGGCACTACCTAGGGTTTCTAGTACAATGTTGAGTAGAAGTGCTGAAAAATGTATTTTCTTTTTTCTAAAATTATGACAAAATTAATCAGTTTTGTACTATTTAGCATGATCTTTGCTGTAGAATTTTTATAGATACTCTTTACTAAGTTATTTTCATTCTCCTAAAAATGTTTTCAATGAATAAATGTTTAATTTTGTCAAAATCTTTCTCTGCATCTCTTGAGATTATTGTAGATTTTTTATTTATTACATCAGTATAGATAATCACAATAGTTGATCTCTAAATATTAAACCAGTAGTGCATTCCTTAGATAAACTCTTGCTTGTATTGCTTGATTTGATTTGTTAGTCTTCTAAAAAGAATCATTGCATCTATGTATAAGAGGGCACTCATCTGTATTTTTTAACATTTTAACATCTTTTCTGAATTTGGTATTAGGTTTATGTTGCTAAGTTCATAGAGTTAAAAAGTATTTCCTATCTAACATTTTTTTTTACTTGTGTGAAATCAGAATATGAGTTATTCTAGTTTTATATTTCTTCAGTTATATTGTTAGTTTCTATTATTCAAAGATTTTGTACATTTCATAAAGGTTGTCAAATTTATTGACAAAATATTGTTAATAACACTATATTATTATCTTCTTAATATTTGTAACAGAAGCCACCAAACTTTTTTCCTGTAAGGGAACAGACTGTAAATATTTTAGGTTTCTCAGGACATACGGTCTCCAACGCAACTACTCAATTCTGCTGTTACAATGTGAAAGTAGTTACAGACAATACACCAACAAATGGATGTGTTTATATTCCAGTAAAATTTTTATTCACAAAGGCAGGCTGCAGGCAGGATTTGGTTTTTAGATCTTAGCTTGCCAATTTTTGATTTAGAGATATCTAGGTATATAGATAAGATCTACTAAGATGTCCTCTCTTTTATTAAAGATATCATCAATTTGTGGGCTATTTTTTCCTATCAGATTATCTAGAGGCTTCTCCTATTTATTTATCTTTGAAAAAAAAATAAAATTTTGGTGTGATAAACTTTCTCTTTTTCTTTTTTATTTAAATAGTTTGTGCTCATATCTGTACTATTTCTTTTATTTCTTTGGACACAGTTTTCTCTTTTTATCTAGAATATAGAATGAATGTTTAAACAGCACATTTTAAGCCTTTCTT
>NW_007727062.1:364357-365712 GCF_000696425.1 Galeopterus variegatus
TTCTTTTCTAATAAAAGCACTCAAAGCTATAAAATTTCTTCTAAGCACATAGAAGGAATGTGTACTAGACATATTTTAACAGAATATTTTAAATTTTTTTTAGTTTGAAATATATTCTCAATGTACTTGTGATTTCCTTTTTTACTAACGAGTTGTTTAAAAGTGTGTTGCATAATTTGCAAACTGTACATAATTTTCCAGATATGGTTTCGTTATTGATTTTAATTTAAATTTTTCATAATGAGAAACCATACTCTGTATAACTTCAAATCTTTGAAGTTTATTAAAACTTTTTAAAATCATTCAGCACTTGTTTATCTCATTGAGTAATCTTTGCATGCTTGAAAAAAATTATCTTTTCCTTTTTGAGTTGACTTTTAGAAATGTCTGTTATGTATGTTGGCTTGAAAAGTTGTTTAAATCTGTTACATCTTACTGATTCTTTGGCCTATTGTATCAATTACTGAGAAATCAATGTTAAAATCTCTAAATATATTTGTGAATTTCTCAAAAGGTGTTTGCATACTGTATCTCAATTTTTAATTTTAAACATGTTTAAAGTGCTTCTCTTATGAGCAGCACACAATTGTGTCTGGCTTTTTTATACAGTCTAACAAACTCATTTTTAATTGAATTGTTTGGTACCTTTATAATATTTATAATTTTTATAAGTTTTATATTATGCCTACTGTATTGCTATTAGATGTCCACTGTTTTCTGGTCCATATTATTTCTAATAGGAAGCAAGAAGTATTCCACAATGCTGTCCCTTTCACACAATGTAACATTTTCTCTGGATGCTTACAAGATTTTTTTCTGTACCTTAAACGTTCAGTTCTACTATATGTGCTTCAGGTTTTCTAAGCTTTTCTAAGTTTTCTATTGCGTTTGTAAATGTATGTGATTTAGCACATTTGGAAATTTTTACCCATTGATTCTTCAAACATTCCTAAACACCACTTTAGAAAGCTAATGTGGCTACATTAATATCAGGCAAAATATAATCTAAGACATCAATTACACTTATGGTAGATGTTTTGATATAGTCCCTCAGATCCCAAAGTTTCTGTTGTCTTTCCTCAGTGTTCCCTCAATGTTCTTCACATTAGATAATTTCTAGTATTCTGTCTTTAAGTTTGCTGATTTTCTTTTCCTGTCATCTTCAATATGCTGTTCAATTCACTGAGGACTTGTATTTAATATCAGGGATTTTTTTTTTTTGTTTGTAATTGTCTCTTCACTGTTTTTAATATCTTCAATTTTCAGGTGAGTTATTGTATTTGTTCATTTACTATGAACATGTTTTTATTTATATCCTTTAGCATAGCTATAGCAGGTACTTTATATTCCCTTCT
>NW_007727062.1:366211-375236 GCF_000696425.1 Galeopterus variegatus
TGAACATGTTTTTATTTATATCCTTTAGCATAGCTATAGCAGGTACTTTATATTCCCTTCTGTTAATCTAACATTTAGTTCACTTCTAGATATATCACAATTGATCACCCTTTCTTTTCACTATGGTTCTGCTATGGTTTCAATATTGGTGTGTCCCCACCAAAGTTCATATGTTGCAATTCCAACCTTCCAGATTTGGAGATGGGCCCTTTGGCATGCGATTAGGTCATGAGAGTGGAGCCCCAATAAAGGGGAAAAGAGATCCCAATGAGGTTTTTTGCCTCTTCACTATTTGAGGACACACAGAAAATTCTCTCTCTATGAATTAGAAATCAAGTCCTCACCAGAAACTGACCTTTTGGTACCTTGATCTTGGACTTTCCAGCCTCCAGAACTATAAGAAATACATCTTCTTGTTTATAAACTATCCAGTTTATCATGTTTTTTATAACAGCATGACTGAACTAAGTAAGACAGGGTCATATTTTCTTTTTGTTCCCATTTGTCCAGTAATTTTAGATTTTATCCTGGGCATTTTCAATGATACATTGTAGAGACTCTGGATTCTGTTATGTCTTTCTAAAGTGTCTTGTCTTTGTTTGTTTTAATAGACAGATGACATGCCTAGACTTGAAATAAAATATGTCTCTCCTATAGTGAAAAGCAGTAGAAATCTTTCCTCAGTTCTTCTAACTTTAGCTATGTTACTTGGAGCATTCCCTGGGCTTTTGTATTTCATGAATCTGACCAATATTTAGACCTAGCTTATAGGGAAAAAAAGAAGCCTTCTGTCACTCTGTTTTAAAAGAAATTTTCCTCCTCACTTTCCAGCTGTGGCAGCCATCTTGACTTACATATACTGGTCATTTAATTCAGTATGACAATATTTTTTTTTTTTTCTATTGAGTTTTAGCCATTCCCTGTGGCACTGGCTGGGGCATTTCCTTAAAAATAAAATTCATAAAAATATAAAAGTTGTCTATTGTTTCCACCTTTTCTTGTCTTCTGTATTAGTTTTTTATTCCTATAATAGCTGATTATGTTATCCATTTTATCTCACTTATTGCCTTTTTGCATAATTCTCTTGGCTTTAGATTGCTGTAGGGGTTTTATATGCAGGTTTAATTTATTATTATCTACAATAAAATAATAACATGTCATTCTAAATATAATGTAAGGGCCTTATAGAAATACATTTCTTTTAAGCTTTTTCCCTACATTGGAATATCATTCATGGATTATATTTCTACATGTACTTAATGCCCTGCAGTGTATTATTTTTTGAAACACTCAGTTAACTTTGAAAGAGATTAGATTTTTTGAAAAAAAGTATTTGCTTCCATATTTACCATTTTTACTGCTCTTTATTCCTTCATGTGTATCTTCATCTTCATCTAATATCATTCTTCTTTGGCATGATAAAATTTCTTTAATAGTTGTAGAATATGTGCAGTAAATTTCTATGCCAGAATAAAGATTATAGCTGCTAGATGTTCTTCCAACCAAGTGTGGATATATAAGCCAGATATCCCCAGTATGCAGTTTCTGTCTATGTGCTTAAAGGGTTGTGCCATGGCCAGCTGTTGCCTTTCTTCTTTCCAACTGATCAGAATCATAGCAAACGCTGGAGTAGTCACCATGTGCCATAAAATGGAAGCTACATGTTGAGAACAGAAAAGCAAAAGCTAGAGGGATCCTTGAACCATACCAAATTACAGCATCAAATTTAACAAACTAGCTTCAACCCTTGTGTTAAAAAAGATGCAAATGACTATTTTTATATCATTGTTAATTTTAATTCTTTGGTATATCACCTAAAATGATACTGTAACCTATATAGAATTGAGAACCCAGAAATAGAATGCTACCATAGCAAAACATAAAACATATGACATGACATAGCAGTGGAACAGTGGGCATCAAGGACAAAAGGACACAATCTAATAACCTGGTGATAGCCAGAGAGCCAGTGATATATTCTCAGGCAAACCATGAGCCAATAGAGTCTGTAATTGTAAGGAAAATTATTGGAGGAAAAAACTAAGAATTTCAGTGCATGTGGCTACTTTTCTCTGCTTTTACAAAAGTCATATAGAACAGAGATCAAATTGATCTAAAATCTAGCCATTGTGGAAGTCGTTATGCAAATCACTGTGTTAAGGATGCTTTTTTGCCTGTAGCTTGAACTTCAAGATAACTAAGGTTTATAAGAGTGGAAAAACCTAGCCCTAAACTGATGCTGATACAAGAAATGGCTCTCAAGACATAAGATTATGGCCTTAAGCCTTTTTGAAACATATACCAGTAATTGTTTTCTACCTGATAATAAGAGCCTGCCAAATAGTATAGATGAAATAAGGGACTTTTCCTTCCCACTGAAAGCTATTGTTTCAGATGGCCCCAAGGTATGTGTGATTAAGTTGAAAGATACTCTGATGGGCAAAACACAAGACTAGTACATAAAAGACCAGAGATTTTAGGCTTAGGAATTATTTCTAAACACCATTGCCCCCAAATTGTTCAGAATCTGATAGGCAGAAACATACTAAAGTTTTGAGGAAATTATGTTGCAGAAAATACAAGTTTTGCTTGAGAAAACCTGTGATTGTTGGATCCCTAAAATATCCTCAAAGAGGCCCTCAAATTGACTAACAGATGCTAAGTTGGAAAAACTGGTTCCAGGAAGGTCATATTTTTTAATGCCCACTTCAGATGGGCCAGAGAAAATAATCTACAAAGAATCACCTTGCACTAGATTAAAGTTGAGGATCTACCACCCAGAGAGTATAATCAGTGGTCACCAGATGGTCTAATCCAGGAACTTATTCTACTTCCAGAGTAGGGTTTCTTAGCAAATTCCTCATTACAAGACTTGGTCATTTCATTCAGTGGTGACAATTATGTGTTTCTTATTCTTCTAATACGAATTTGAATTGCAATTATTCTGCTTCTATTCACCAACTGTAGGTTGTGTGTGTTTAATTCGTGAAATCATATATGAACCTGAGAGAAAGCAGCATATAACTCAGAAATCCAAGATTTTGGATTGTGTGTAATAACTGATTGGTACTTTGGGATGATTTTCCTTAGGGAAGGGTTGAGTGTATTCTACACATGGGAACAAAAACATGCACAAGTATTTGGCTGTACAGAAGTGTTGGCTATGGGAGTTCTCATATTGTATAGAGATCGAAATGTAACTGGGCAATAGGCACCCAGAAGGACAAACTGCATTGCCCAGTCTCCTTTTTATCAAAGGGTTGCCATGTGACCAATTTCTTGATAGACTAAATATACAAAGGGACAAGGGGCAGCCAATGTATGAACATGACAATAGAACTCTGATGCACTAAATCTAAAGCAACCATCCTTAGAAGACAAACCACATAGTCGACAGCAATTGGCCAAGAACATTCAGGACCAGGTCAACAATTGCCATCTTACGTATTTTTGTCCCTGAATCCAATTCAGAACTGATGAAAGAAAACCAAAGATGATCTTCAATCTAATATCATAAGATGTCCACTTCTGGTTATGCTGCCTCCAATTTTTCTGTGCCAAAAAGATACAATCAGATTACATCTGAATTCTTCCACTTTTTTTCACTATAAAGCTTTCTCATGTTCTACCTGCCTTTGAGTCTCTGCCAAATAAAAGCATTGGCGGCTAACTCCCTTTCAGGCTTTGAATAAATACCTTGTGTTAGTTATTATGTAGGTTATCTTTATTCATTTCCACATTCTGGTCAATATGAAATGTCAAATACAATTCTGATTTTGGTGCCTCAGAAAAAAGTACGTTGTTTTATTTTATGCTTGTTTTTTTCTATTTTGCCTTTCCTGAAATGTCATATAAATGAAGTCAAGAAGTATTTAATTTTTGTGTCTATGTTAATTTACGCAGCATGGTGCTTTTGAGATTCATTTATGTCATTGCATACAAAGCAATGTGAAAATAAAGGGAAAGCCCTGAATATTAATCAACAATGGAACCAACTCCATAAAAAAGGGAAAATGAGTCTTATAGTCGCAGCTGATCTACAGACCATGTAAGTCCCTGGAAGAGAGTTTGTAGAGCATAAAAAAGGGCAAAAGAGTAAGTTATACACATCATCAATATTAAATAAATAAGAGATAGTGGATGAAGATGGCGCATTAACAAATGTTACTATAAATCATTAATCAAAGGCATAGGTTTAATCACCTGTTGCAGTAAAGTTAGAAATACTTACCAATGTTTGTCTCTGTGGAGGAAGATTAAGGTGGAAGAGCTTGGGTCATGGAAATACTGTTTTCCACTATAATATTTTGTGCATGTATTTATTTTTATTCAAATGAAGGCAATAAATATTAATAAGAAGAAAAAGTAATTTGGCAAAAGTTAATAGATATAGAGAATAAGAGACTGAGGGAATGAAAAAATAAGGATAAAGAATAATAACTTAGAGTCTTCTGGCAAGATGTTGTTGCATCTTCCCCCATTGTTGCAAGCCCCTCTCCCTCCAGCTGAAGTAACTTTCAAGGGATTTAAAGGGCCAGTGCTTTTTCAGATTCTCCCATTTTTTTTTTCTTTTCTGAAAGCAAGACATTAATAACTAGGATACTTAAAAGCAATGACATATATGAGAGAAATTTGAAAGTCATGGGAAAAGTGCAGGCTCAGAAAAGACCAGAATAAACCTTAAGTTTATATCTCAGGCCAGAGAGAGCCTACAACAATTAAAAACAAAACAGCAACAGCAATAACAGCATCAACAACAACAAAAAACAAAAAAAAAAAAACTCAGCAAACCCTGGCATAGGGGAAGAATCTGATTTCCATAGTTACCATATTATAATATTCAAATGACCAATTTTCAACAAAAATCACAAGGCATCCAAAGAAACAGTAAAGTAAAGCCCATTAAAATTGTATATGTATATCCATATATATATCCATATATATATATATCCCATTAAATATCTCATATAGCCCATTAAAATTATATATATATATATCAACAAAAACTGTCCCCAAGAAAGACTTGATTGCAGATCTACTAGACAAAAACTTTAAAACTACTGTTTAAAGATGTTCAAAGAATGAAAGGAAGATGTGAAGAGGATCAAGAAAATAATGTAGAACAAAATTAAAACAGCAATACAGAGATAGAAAACCTAAAGAGAAACCAAAAATAGCAAGACCTGAAAGTTACACCTAAAGCAAAAATTCACTAGAAGGATTTGAAGGCAGATTTGAGCAGCGGCAGAAGAATTATCAATTTGAGGATAAGACACTGAAAATTAACAAATATGAGGAATAAAAATGAACAGAACCTAAAGGGACCTGTGGGACACTATCAAGTGAACCAACATATGCATTGTGGTAGTTCTTGGAGGAGAAGAGAGGGAACAAGACACAGAGAATATTTGAAGAAGTAATGGCTGAAAATTTCCCAAATTTGATGGAAGACCAGTAGGATAAATTCAAAGAGACTCATACTAATACAAGTTATAATCAAACTGGCAAAATAAGAAAACAAAAAGAGAATCTTGAAAGCAACAAAGATGATGTGACTTACCACATAAAAGCAACCTTCAATAAGATTATAAGCAGATTTCTTATCAGAATTTTTTGAAGCCAGAAGGCAGTGGGCTGATATGCTTAAAGTGCTAAACTACAAAACAATCAACTAAGAATTCTATGTCTGCAAAAATGTCCTTCAAAAGTGAGAAGAAAATTGTCAGTCCAAGAAAAACAAAAGTAAGAAAGTCTGTTACCACTAAATCTGCCCTGCAAGAAATTCTAAAGAGATTTCTGTAAGTTGCAATGACAGAACACTAGAAAGTAACTCACAGCTGTATGAAGAAATAATGATCACAGTAACAGTAAATACATGAGCAATTATAAAAGCTATTTCTGTAGATATTAGTGTTAGTGTAAATTTGGTTTGTACTACACATATTGTTTTCTACATAATGTAAGAGATTAATGCATTAAAAAGCAATTACTACTTTGTATTTTGGATTTAAAATATATAAAGATATACTTTTGTGACATCAACCACTGGAAGGGATGAAGACAAAGCTGTAAATGAGCAACACTGTTGTATGTTATTGAAGCTAAGCTTGTATAAATTCAAAATAGAGTATTATAACTTTAGGATATTAAATACAATCAATCCTCATGGTAAATCGAATAAATACAAAAGAAATTAAGAAGGAAATTAAAATGTTTCACTACAAAAAAAATCAACTCAACACAAAAGAAGACTGTAATGCAGGCAATGAGAAATAAAAAAGCTGTACAGAATATAGAAAACAATGCAATTCTTATTAAAATCATAATGGTGTTTTTTTCAGAATAGAAAAATACATTCTAAAATTTGTATGGAATCTCAAAGGGGTATCAAATTGTCAAGACAATCTTGAAAAAGAAGAACAAAGTTGAAGGTCTCACACTTCCTGATTTCAAAAATTACTAAAGGCTACCGTAATTAAGACGGGTGGTACTAACATAAAGGCAGACATACAGAACAATGGAATAGAAAAGAGAATGAAGAACTAAACTCTTGCATGTATGATCAGATGATTTACAGCAAGGTTAGCTAGAGCACTCAATGTGGAAAGGATAGTCTTTTCAACAAATGGTGACAGGAAAAGCGAATATTCACATGCAAAAGAATAAAGTTAGACCCTTATTTTATGCCATATAAAAATCAATAAATTCAAACTGGATTAAAGACTTCAATGTAAGGCTTTATACTATAAAACTCTTAAAAGAAAGCATAGGGAAAATCTTTATGACATTGGATGTGGGAATGATTTCATAAATGTGACATAAAAAGCACAGTCAACAAAAATATAAATAAAAGTGACTTTATAAAATTAAATATGTTTGTATATCAATGGACACTATGAACAATGAAAGGCAAACCACCAAATGGGTGAAATACTCACAAATCAAAAATCTGACATAGGGTTAATATTCAGAATATGTATATAACTCCTAAAACTCAACAATGAGAAGAACGATCACAGCCCAATATGAAATGGGCAAAAAATCTGAATAGACATTTCTCTCAAGAAGATATATAAATGGTGAATAATCACATGAAAACATACTCAACAGCACTAATTATTAGGGGGATGCAAATCAATATCACACTGAGGTTCCATTTCACACCCATGAGGATGGCTATTATCCTAACAAACAAACAAACAAAAAACAGAAAATATGTTTTCATAAAAATGTGTAGAAATCTGAAACAATTCTTCACTGTTAGTGGAAAAGAAAACCAAAAATATTTTACCCAAAAACATACTTCTTTGACATATTTTGAGAGGGCTATTCAGAGGACCTGCAGACAGAAATAGCTCTACAAAGCTGTCTTTTGTGGAGATTTGCATTTGTAGAGAAAAATCTCCGTTGGTGAAAAAAACATCCAAGCTTTCTCTGAGGCTCCCTTCCCTTGTCTCCCATCTATTCTTTCTGAGGGCAGTTCCAAGATTACCTGAGATATTTTCGTCTGCATAACAAGACAGCCTTTGCTTGAGGAGCTGTCCTCCCTTCACCTTCCCCAGAGCTCAGAGAAACTTAGTCCTAGGCCATTGTTCTTTGAGTTATTCATTTCTCCTAAAAATCATTTACTTCTGTATCTCCCCATCTCCCCTCTTCCTAATAAAAAAGGTAACAGGTGTCAACTCCCTTTCTGTCCTTTGAGTTTTCGTACTTTGTATAACTCTTGTGACTTGTTAGGCTTTTTTTTTTTCCTATTAATTGTTTTTTATCAATCTATTTTGTAGATTAAAACTTCAGGGGAAAATTTTTAACTTCTCTACAGTGGGAATATAAAATGGTACGAACAGTGGAAAACAGTATTACCTTTACTTAAAAAATTAAAAATAGAATTACAATATAATCAGGCAATTTGACTCCTGCGTATATAGTCAAGGGAATTGAAAGCAGTGTTTTTAAGTGATATTTGTACACCCATGTTCATAGCAGCATTATTCTCAATAGCTAAAATGCGGAAGCAACCCAAGTGTCCATTGATTGATAAAAGGATAAGCAAACTGTGGTGTTTGCTTATGGAATAACATACAATGGAATATTATTCAGCCTTAAAAGGAAAAGAAATTCTGACATACAATAAGGATAAATCTTGAGAACACCACACTAAGTAAATTAGTTAATCATAAAAAGACAAATACTGTATGATTCTACTTATATAGGGTGCTTAGATTGTCAAAATCAGAGAGATAGAAAGTAGAAGTATTGATTGCAAAGGCTCAGAGTAAAATTGTAGAAAAGGAAATATATCTTGTTGATCAAGTCCTACTTATTCATCCAGTTGGACTTGTTGATTCCAAACTGGTGGCTCAAGTACTGATTCTCTTCTGACTAGCTCAACATTCTTTTGCAAATCGTTTCTTTCTATGCTTTAGTTTTTTCTTAGATTGTTTGCATAAAAATAACAACAAGATGAGTAAAACTAGTGACAATAATAATATATAAATATGTATATCCATTTACCATGTGTTAAGCACTGTTTAAATTTATTTTATTTATAAGATTAGGAAGTTTCAAGGCTCTTGCAGCTCTTTAATCCCTATTTTATAAAGTAGAACTGTAACTGGGGATTTAGCAATTTTGAGACAAGAATCATAGTCCAACTCCTACTAGACTGTTACAATCAAGTCTCTCCTACACAAATATACATTATTTGCCAGTTTCAAATGCCTTTAGGATCCAAGGAGGCAATAACAAAAATTTTTGGAATGAATACATATAAAACTGTAGTGATTTAGGAAACACAACTTGATCGTGCTACAAGCATTCTGATTCAAATAAATTTAAATTCATATAGTAATTAGGCAAAAATAACTCTGCAATCTTTGCACTATAGTTGGACTATATGCATTAAATATTATTTTATATATACTTAATATATATACTTATATATATATATCTTAATTAACTTCCTCCTAAATCTTTAATGAATTCTCTCAGTGCACCATTCAGACCCCCTTTACCCTGCTAGTGT
>NW_007727062.1:375926-377915 GCF_000696425.1 Galeopterus variegatus
TATATATATATCTTAATTAACTTCCTCCTAAATCTTTAATGAATTCTCTCAGTGCACCATTCAGACCCCCTTTACCCTGCTAGTGCACCCATCCTCCAGACTAGTAGTTAATAGCATCCCCCTTTTCCAAAGAATTGTCCTCAAGAGAAAAAGAGCTATAGTATGCAGCCAGTGATTGAATGATTGACTTGTGCCTTGGATTGAATGCCCCCCAAAATTTAATCTGTGACTGTTAAGATGTTGGGAAATCCTATATGGTAATTGCAAAGTGGGGCCTTGAGGATGTGATTAGATTGTAGGACCATGCCATAGTGTATGAATTAAAAATGGTCATCATGGGCATGGTTCTGAGGGCTTTAAAAGAAAAGCACATGAAGGTTAGTCTATCTCTGCTCCACCATTTTCTGCCATGTGAGACCTCTGGGGGTCACCTTCTCCATCACCAAGACCTTCACCAGATGTGCTCCCTGGGCTTTGGACTTCCCAGCCTCAGAAACTGTAAGCAATAAATTTCATTTTCTTTATAAAATACTCAGTTCCAAGTATTTTGTTATAAGCAACAGAAAAGGACTAATACAACTTGACATACAAAAGTAAAAAGGGAGCCCCTTGTCCCAAAGACAGGGCTAACTTCTTGAGTGTAAATCATATTCCAGAGTTTTAATGCATGATCAGACGGAGGGAAATCTCAGCTTTTTACCCTGCCCTTCTCTTTGGAGCAACGCTTCAACAAATTACCTGAATAGAATCCACATACCGGGCTCCACTTGTAGGTTCTTTAACTTAAGACAACCTTATATTTTCCTCAGAGAACATACCTTATCTTTATGAGGATTAAGGACAGAAAGTGAAATACACCTGAAATTAAAAAGAGTAAAGCTAAAAAAAAATTATCTGCCTACTAACTTACTAAAAACCAACCTTTGAGGTTAAAAATAAAAGTTACTTTATCATAATAGGCTATGATAACATTGAAGAGATAACCTCACCTTCCCTTCCTATTTCAAAAGTAAATTTCAAATATCATGGGATTATGAAATGTTACCTTGGTTTGAACTCGAGCTTCAGATTCTTCCAATAATTCAGTGCCTGAATAATATTCCAATGAAATAGAGTAATTTATATAATACATCAACAATCATAAGAGAAAGTATGGTGGAGTCAAAGTCCATATAGATGTGAGGGTGAAGAAAAAAACACAAAAGTCTGGAGAACATTATGTTTGTGAAGATTCTGAATCTCATCATTGATATGCAAAGACTCCTAATCCACCTGTAATTCCCTCCAGAGTGCTTCAAACTACATTAATTTTTATTAAACATAAATAACTACTTTACTGACAGTTCTCACTTCTGACCTAAGTGCTAGAATCTCTTCCACATTTTGAATAATGCCTTATTGCTGTACAAATAGAGACAAGATTAACTGGTAAATTGAGTTCTCAGTGTACTTACTAAAATTTCAAATTCATTCCTAGTCATATATGCCACTATAGAGTGTCCCCAAAATAATCTGGTTTTTATAGAGACATAGTTTATTAAGCATTACAAAATTAAAAATCCCAAAGAATGTACAACCCTAAGAGTGAAACCTAATGTAAACTATGGACTTAGGGTGATGATGTGTCAATGTAGGTTCATCAGTTGTGACAAACATACCACTCTGGTGGGGAATGTCGATATTGGGGAAGGCTGTACACGTGTGGAGGGCAGAGGCTGTATGGGAAATCTTTGTATCTTCTGCTCAATATTGCTGTGAACTTAAAACTGTCTACAAATGTCTATTAAGAGGAAAGAAATGTGATGGCATCCCCAGGAAGAGAACAGACTAAGCACCCTAACACACACACGAAATGTGCATCTACTAGAATACAGTCAAAACAATATATTTTTTTTCCAAAGAAATGATAACAGAATAAACTCCATGACGAGCTGTATTTACAGGAGGAGACACAGCAGGCAGTTTACTAGAGGCCCTTACTTTCACAGC
>NW_007727062.1:378550-382915 GCF_000696425.1 Galeopterus variegatus
AACAAACAAACAAAAAACTCAAATTTTCACTCTATTTCAAATGCAATGCATTTTTTACATCCATCTCAATAGAAAGAACACCTCCATATAAGAACTCTGTTTTGATGCAGCAGTAGAACTCTAGCTAGTGCAAAGATCAAAGTGTTCTCTACTTGATTATAATGCTCTCATTAGAGTCCCCATTGTTGATTCATGATTTTGTTACTTTATTATACATTGGTCTTTTCATTGGCTTTCAACATTAGGACAAAGTTATTGCTTGTGAAGGATTGTTGTGAAGAGTGGAGGAGTAAAAGGAAAGTCATTTTCACAGATCAACAGTGATCCAGTGGCAATCTTACGGACAATTCTTTCCCAGTACATCTTTATTTGGGTATCAAATTGTACTTGTACAAGAGCAAATTATTCAGCTTGCTGAAAACAAGGGCATTTTGATAAAAGAAAAAAAATATTAATTGCATGAAAATAAAAAATGTTTTCTATCAGTTATCTGAGGAATTATTTATAGTGTCTCTATAACTTTTTTTTGTCTTGTCTAAAAGAAGTGTGGCATTTACATTTGTGGCTCTCAGGCAGTATAATAGGCTAAGTGCATACAATGCATACAATGTGACATTCAGCTGTCCTAGAAAAAGAGACTAGACCTTCCATCCAAAAGGGTTGGTGTCCCTTGACCTAACTGAAATGGGTGGTGTAACATAATAATGAAATTGAAATAGACAGAATTTATGGACTGGGGCCTCCTAGACAAATGTAAGTCACCAATACTTTTGACAAAATTAATTGGTCTGAATTGCCTTTCTAAAAAAAAAAAAAAAAAAGTCCTGATTTCTATTGCTAGCCAATTTCTGTGTTGTGAATATTTTCAACAATGTCAACTTCAAGATAACAGCAAAATATCACTGAACATTGGGAAAAGATCTGCAGTATCATACCATTGTATTTATCATATACTCAAACAATGGAATGAATAACCTCAAAAGTATAGATACAAGACTAGCGAGTTAGTTCAGTTGGTTAGAACGCAGCCTTATAACACCAAGGTCAAAGGTTCGGATCCCCCTACTGGCCAGCCTGAAAATAAAACCAACTAAGGAGCATAGATAATAGCAAAATGCAGTAAAATAAATAGAAAGTGGTAAGTTTGAGTATTTGAGGTTTAACATCTTTAAAAATGATTTACTAAAATGTACATCTATGCAATTTCATTTTTAATGCTGGCTGTGTTTAACAACCACTTTGAAAAGTTTCTGAAAATTTAAAAATTAGCTCTCATGAGCCATTAGAAGCTGGCTCCAACATACCATTAAATACAGACACACCCTTGCGCGTGCGTGTATGTGTGCATGTATCTTAATTCAAATTGCTCTATTATAATCAAAATGTGGTAGCTTCATTTCTGAGGTCTGTAACAGTCAACTACTTTAAAGATAATCTGCTGGCCAAGATTTTTTAAAAATGTGTCCTTAAAAATAATATTTGCTCCAGGAGCCTTGTATAAGAGTTTTAGTGAGTTGTTCTTAAAATCCAGAACACTGACTTTCCAAATCTCCACTGTCTATTGACATTTGTAACTAAATATAGGATACTAGAATAGACGTGACATAGCTGTCATTATTCAAAATAGTACTCTTAAATCTTAGATATCTCTTCTGTCCTGAAGTCCTAGCTGCAGTCCTATCTTGGGACACTGTGGTAAAACTCTTGGCAAGTACTCCATTTACCTCAATCAAATTTTGTCGATGAAATGAGATCCTTCTTGTTCCTTTTCCACTTGGTCTTATTCAAATAAGGCAAGTACCCTAGCTTAGCGCCACTGCATTTCAAATGGTCATTAAAATAACCATGTGAAAGAGAGGATTTCCTAATTAGGCAGGCATGTTCTCCTTCACAATGTATGAGATAACACATCTAGACAAAAGCAGATGGAAGGGATTTTCATTCCATTTCTCTATTCTTTTTAACTGAAGATTTCACCACAAAGTGTAATGGCTTTAATGTTCTCTGTGACTTTAATGCTTCCTATGAATTTAGATTTAGAGGAGGAACATGGCATAAAAATCAAACCCTGGAAAAAAAAAAATTGATCTTCATTGTATATATATATGGAGGTGGGATTAGAAAAGTGAAATATTTTTCCAAGGTTAAATAAAATATAAGTGCCAATGCTTGAACCCAGGTATGCCTGGCACAAAAGCTTATTTTCCAACCAATTCCTCTTAACTTAGTTCTGAATTAAATCTCAATATTAAGTGAGCACTGGATCCAGGGGTTTAACTATTCTTTTTTGAAACATCAATCTTCAGACACTCAAGTTTCAAAAGAATTTTGATTTAATCTTAAGAAAATAAATCAAAGTTACTTTCAAGGTATAAACACTATGGCAGAAGACTACTAATACAGAATTATAGCAACAGTAAATAAAATAAAGTAATTAAATTATTCATTGGAATAAATTAGGCAATTGGCCCCTTACATACAATAACATTCCTATTACTTCATTATTTAACTAATCGAAATTATGCAAATTGTACATAGAGACGTGATCCAAGTCAGTGTTTTTCAAAAGTTTTAGTACATGGTCCAGAGTGAAAAATACATTTTATGTCATGACACTGTGCACACAAATACACACACATTCAAACAAAAATTTGCAAAGCAATACTTTTTCTGTGCTATCTTATCTATCTCTTCCAAATTTAAATACCCTAGTTATTTAATATCCTGCATATGCCAGTCTTGAGTGGCTTCGCTGACCTGGTCCCTCTTCTTTAAATTCACTCTCATTCATTTATGTGCCAGTTAAAGCACTTTGCATGGAGCATAACACAATTCTTAAGAATTTTCTTTCACTCACTCTAACTCTCTTAAAAGGCAAAACATTTAATCACAGATGTCTAACATATCCTCTTTATATAGACCCTTTTTCACATGTGAAAAAATTTACTATAAGACATAAAATTCACGCTTCAACTATAAATTTAGAATTGATTTTTTTTTCAAATGCCGCATGCATAAAATAATTTCTAGCTACCCAAAGTTGATAGATCATGTCAGTCAACACCAAATCTTTCTCCAATATGCATACCATTATTTGTGGCCCACATAGATCGTCTTTTGGTAGTTCTTTAAAAGTTGAAAACTAAAACTAGTAATATAGAGTAGAACTATTTTCTGTTGATTAAAATTCCCTGTAAATAAAAATCTAGAATAATGACATACAATTTCCCTTTCTTCCTTCAAAAAATAGCAAAAACTCTCACCCACTTAATAACCCAAGTTTTGAGTGGGAGAGTGTTTAGAGGAAGTGGGCCTATTGGAATTGGGTGGTGGGATGTGCTGCATAGCAAGTTAAATTGATAGATATATAGGAAAATTAGATGACGGAGATTAGCTTACAAAGACTAATTAAATTTTATTGAGAGTTTGACAAGTAGACCTGATTTATATCATTTTTTTCATTCATTTTAACATCTATTTTTTCACTACCTAATTGTGTGATTTCTTGTTGGTTCTCACCTCAGCCCAATTTGCTTGAGTTAGAACTTAATGCTGTAGCACTGATGGATATCACAATTGTCAGGTAACTTTCTGCTGTTTTAAAGTCTTTATTCTGTGAATATTTACTCGTCTGAAGTTGTCATTATGTTATTCTTTTTCTGGAAGTAAATTTTATTCTTGGATAGTCTGAAACATAGTTTCAGCTTTGTTTTGACAAAATTGACTACAAGATTGTACCGTTCTGGTGCCTCCATCAAACTAAATTCTTAGCAACTATCAGTTTACACCCCATGATTTAAATGCCGTAAGTCACTGGGTCCAACTAGAACAATTACAGAAACGTTGGAATGGGAATCGGCACAGATCTTCCAGAAACCACTCTGATAAGCAAAGCTCTAGCTTCACCTAATTGATGAAGACTCCATGACTATATATATTACAGGTTGTAGAAAAGAAAACATGGCTGAAAAGAAAATGTTGAGGGTTGCAAATGCAAGAAAAAAATGTGCTAGTTCTTATGCTCTTTTTTGAAGAAAGAAGGACAACTTTATTAGCACAGAATATATGTGAATAAATGTTGATATACTACAATGTGCTAAAAATGTATTTTACTTCCTTTAAGGATTGTGTAAGCAGGGTAAAGAAGGATGTATATCCTAAGGTGTGGTCTTAAAGATACAGAGAGAGATGAAGTGTGGAGCCAGGGGAAGCCAAACCCAGCCACAACTAGGCAAGCTGCCACCACACTGCCACCACAGCCCTGGGGCTCCACCAGGTGACTGGATATAGCCATCACAATTGCTACGGCTGCCTCAAAAGCGGTAGTCTCTACAGCAGCAGTCACAACCACTGTGCAGATGACAC
>NW_007727062.1:383776-389140 GCF_000696425.1 Galeopterus variegatus
TCTCCACAAAGCACACTCCAGAGTAATAGAAGAAGCATCTGATTTATGATAATAGGGGAGACTTGACCATACCTGTCTCAGCATTGGACAGATCATCTAGGCAACAAACCAGCAGAGGAACAGTTAATCTATCAGATGGAGAGAACAAATCTACGGTTATTAAAGGGGGAGGGGGAGGAAAAAGGGGGAGGGAAGAGGAAGGATAAGGGGCATAAAGAATAAGTATGATTTGCAGCAGTGAGTATGCTAGTAAAAAGATAAAAAATAAGATACAGAGAGAGAAAATAAGTAATAAACAGTGAGTAGTAGTGCTTTTTCTTTCTTTCTTTTTTTTTTTTTACATTTCTTTATTCCTTCCTTGATGTGAGAGCATGGTAGCCTTTCTTTAATCAAGGCAATTAATGCAACTTTAGATGTGCCCTTTTAATTTAAATTTCATCACCCTTCACCTGTTAGGTTTTTCCTTTTGAAAACCCCCAAAACCCTGTAGCATGGCCCTGTTCTGGCACTGACCTTCCATATTTTGGAACTTTGGATATTCTCATTTTTGGTAGCTCATCACATCATAATCCTAATTCCCAGAATTATCAATTCCCTCTCTCCCTTTCGCTGAATAGTGTCATAGTTCTTTATGAAGATGGTTGAAGATGAACCAGAGACTATAACTTCTTGGTCTCCTATCCTTGAAGTACCAATCATCCTCTGATGAACTGCTGATTAAGGTTCCAAATTACAGTGAACTGACAATACCATATTTTAAGTGTAGCTACATTGTCCCAAGAATGCAGTGACTCCTGGGATATGGCCTATGATATTCTCTCTTCTTATATAAAGTATGAAATGTAATTCAAATAAGCAAAACTCATAGATTACTCAAAACACTATTTTAAAGAATCCCTACACATAAAATTAAATACTAGCCAGTGAAGATTTGATAGACTTTGGACCATGATGATATAATCTATCCTTTTGTGTGCCTATTTTATCTCACATTCTTTTACCATACTCCCTCTATTTTGCTCCATACCCCTGAAAACTACAATTACTTGCACATTTGCATACTCTCTTTTCCATGAGATTTTATAAATGGGAGGCATTGAAAAGGGACTGGAAGACAGAAATTTTATGCCCTCAATCTCCCTGTTTGGGGCTGAATCTCTGGAATTGACTATATATTCACTGTGGTTTGAAACCTCCTGCACTGCCTCTTTTTCCATAAACTCAGTCCTTTGTGAGGAAGCCCCCACTATTGTTTCAACTCCTTCCAAGTGATCTGAGATTTTAGGCTCTACAAACACTCTTTCTGCTTTTCCTTCCATCTCTCAAGAAGGTAGCAATTACTCTTGCTAATCTTGGATTACTTTCCCATTTCCTATTTGACTGTTGATCTTTTATAACACTTTTAGCTACTAGTTTTTTTCATTCTCTCTAATGAACTAACTAGAGTGATATTTATGTTCCTGACCAGATCTTGACTGATACGTTTTGAAGGGGTATGTATACCTGAGTGGATCTGTGTGAGCTGTTGGGTTTCAACTCTGATTATATTCTTTAGCAAAGTATTTTAAAAGTTAATTCTGGAATTTTAGAAGGAAAGATCTTTCTGCATTCTATTTCTGATCTTCTAGTCAAAACTATACAAACTATCATTTATCTAAACAAGTGGCTGACCTTATACAAGAATCTATGATGTGAACAGCTCAATGCAGAGTCTTAAAGTAAATGGCAAAGTATTTTAAAAGTTAATTCTGGAATTTTAGAAGGAAAGATCTTTCTGCATTCTATTTCTGATCTTGTAGTCAAAACTATACAAACTATCATTTATCTAAACAGGTGGCTGACCTTATACAAGAATCTATGATGTGAACAGCTCAATGCAGAGTCTTAAAGTAAATATTGGAAGGTGAGATTAGAAGGTTCTGTCCCTGACTAAAATATGTCTGTCTAATATATCTACCACCCAGCTTTGTCATATTAAGCCAAGAGCTTGCTCTCTCTGTGTCTGTTTTCTTATTTATAAAATCAGAAAGATGTCAATTAAAAGGATATTTTGAATATATTAATTAAGAGATATGTAGGCAATTTACAAATTATAAATTATTAGATAAATTTAAGAAAGAGATATGATTAAATGTCCATAAGAAAAGAAAGTTTTTGACCTGGACACCTGTCCCTATGCTGCTTAATTCTGAAAGAAGCAAAATAAGCAATTTTATAGTACATAAAGAAAATTTTCACATACTGTTATTAAAAGATGTATTTGGCAAATCTCTAGTTTTGTGATATGTCTTGTCTGCATAATGATTCTTAACCTTCTTAACTTTCATCTTTCACATGTCCATATTGTTCCACACTACTTTTCAAGCTCTATCAAAATTCAAGAGAGTCATTTGATACATGTTTTGTAAAATGCATTTAATTAAACACTCAGAGTTTTACCTTTGTCCAAATTATGTTCAAAGAGAAGTCAGTTCTTCATAAGAACAATTTCACTGATAAGGGCACAAAAGCCTCCACTGGAATTTGGCTATTTAAAATAAATCTAATGCATTATACCTAGCAGGGTACTTGACATGTGGAGATACCTCAGCTAAATACTAGGATTTTATAGAGAAATACTTTACCCAGATTAATAATTTGGGAGATACATAGGTAAACCTCTGATGCAGTGTCCTAATTCTTGTACCAACTGATTGGACACATATATTTAAGGAGGCAGACCCTTTGAATGTCCCCAATTACATCAATTTCTAAGAAAGTGCTCCTCAGTGTATCCTGATCAATTCACAAGTATTTTGTAGTGAAATTCAGCTGTGCCCCTGATCTGGAAAAGCCTCGACCACATGCCATATCTCTTGGTCTACAAGTTGAAGTTTGGGGGCTATTTTTTGTTTACCACAGTAGTCTACATATCGGTAAACAAGGAAACAACAGTTTTGGGCTGGGGGAGGGGAGGCAGGGATAGAATGTTTAACCAAGGACACATGATTTTTGAGGCTTACGAAACCTGCATTTTATTTCCCTTTTTTGAGATTAGTATCCCTAATAGCCAAATAGCTGAAGAAATGAATGTGGTTTCTGAAACTTGTTAACACCACATTTCTTAGAAGCTGTTAGCTTCAAATGACCCTTATTTGTTGACCATTATATACCACTCTGTTCTGACCCTTATATACTACTATGTTATATACAACTACCAAACTCTCTCTCAGTGCTGAAGTCATCCTATACAAACCACTTTGGACCTGGAAACTGCAGTTTGCACTGTACTCTGTCAGCTTCTCCAGCCATAGTCTAGTTTTGCTGTTGTTGAGACAAAATAAAGTATAACTCAAAAATACTAAGCCTTTAAATAAAATTTACACAATTGCTTATTATTAAAAAATAACAGATGAAATACAGCCTAGCTATAACCAAGCTCTCCAATTGTGGGTCCTTCTTAGGAAAGCAGTTCTTACTTTAAAAAATGAATTGGCTACAGTTTCCAAGCAGCAGATGAGTAGGTTTGTAACAAATTTTCTGCTACGGCTGAGTTTAATCTCACGATGTCTTAATTTACCTCTTCACTCTCTTTCCATTATGTCTTTCACATTCACCATGACAACTGCTTTTCTATTCACTTCTTCTTCTCTAGTTTCTTCTAACTCATAATTTAGAATCTTCTTTGCTTTGCCTAATAATGTTCTTCCCTCTGAGGAAAAGTTATATATTTAACCTTATTTATTCTTTTGATTCCTAGAAATGCCACCAGGGCTTCATTTCCAGAAAATATCACGTTTTCTGAAGTTCCTGGATGTTATTTCTCTAGGACATCCTAGACAGGAGCTAAGCATAAGGGATCAAACAGCTGTGGCAAATTAAAAATGACCTCAAATTCATTGACACTCTTTCTACTGAAAGGTGAGGTTTAATGCCCTTTGCCTTGATCTGGGCTGGCCTTCCAGACTTGCTCCACAAATATAATTTAGCAGTAATGTTACTCTGAGACTTCTGAGGCTGTCATATGAAGGCTTACAGCTCCTGCCTATGTTTCTGAGAAGACTTGTTGAAGCCCTCAGCCACCTTTCAAAAATCATAGCTATTTTACTGTAGAGACCATATGAGAGGCCCAGAGGCTACATTGAGAAAAAGAAGGACCTACCTGAATTCCGTCTTCTGGTCATCCCCACTAAAGTGACAGACATGAGTGAAGCCATCTTGGACCATCCAGACCACAAGTTAAATACCATTGAGTGACCCCTGCCAATGCTCTGTCAGAGCAGAAAGATTCCTCTGCAGAACTATGTCTTAATTTTGCAGCCACAAAACAAAGAGATAATATAATATGATTGTTGTTTTAGGTCACTAAATTTTGAAGACAGTTGTTATGAAGCCATAGATAACTGAGATACAATTCAACGTCCAATGCATTTTCTGGGTTCACTGGTCAGACCGCCAATGACAATAGTAAGATGGCTGTCAGAGGACTTATTACCATAACCTGATGCAGCTTATATGTTGTATTTAATGGTTAAGAATATTATGTAGTCTGGAACAAATTATCTTGAAGTATCCAAATGAGTACACGTTGGAGTTATAAGCCATCTTATATTAATTACCTTATAGTTTATAATCATTACAAAATATTATTAGGAACTCATTTTGAAATCAGTAAGAGCCCGTTTTGAAATCAAATAAGTGCAGTAGATCAGGACTGAGGAAAAAATGTGTTTAGAATGAAAGTAACACTACCAAAAACTCCAACTTCCCATCAAAAGTTTCTTAAGAAACAAATACCATATGTGTGTGTATTTGTATATGTATAATGTATGTGTACATTTATTTATTTATTGACTTTGTTCCTGAGTTAAAGCCAAAAAAGAATGCCAGTCTCACTAGGTCTTAGTTTCTATTGACTTGCAAAGAACTTTCACTTTCTTTCATTTTAATTTTAATGACTATGTCTGCAAGTGAAACAGAATCTTCTGGTGTATATTCTGAGTCTCTGACTGTTAAGCAGCAGAAACGATGGTGATAGAACAGCAGTCAGTGCCTAGGCAACCTTCTCACATCCTGAGGACATCACGGATGCTTTTTTTGTTTTGTTTTGTTTTAATACACACACCTACAGAAATATAAGGCTGTCATTGTAGTCTACTCCTGAGACCAGCTTCATTCAATTATTGGAACTTACATGGAATCTAGTAAAGAAGAAAAAAGGAAGAGTATTTGTGTTAAATGTGTTTGATATAAATCAAAATTGAATTGTAAATGAGGCTGACATCATCCTAGCAAAGAAGCATCATGCCTTTTCATTCACCAGTTATATATTTACTCTCCTTTTCTACTATTTTTACCATTTGTACTTTGAAAATAACCAGCCAA
>NW_007727062.1:390091-390331 GCF_000696425.1 Galeopterus variegatus
ATCTCTGACATTTCTATGTTCTACTAAAGTGTATTCATTTGGACCTTCCATGTTGTTAATATTTTTGAAGTCAATTACTTTTGCTCCTGAATATGATATATGTATGAGTTTTTAGGTAGGGCATTAAAATTATTTAAATATTATCATAATGTGAGAAAAGTTCATGGAAAGATTTGTATTCTCTTTCAATTCCATATGTCCACCAACTTTTTGAAGTATCTTTTCAGAAGGGCCATTTAA
>NW_007727062.1:390700-397741 GCF_000696425.1 Galeopterus variegatus
GTACATGGTTTTAACGATTACTTTAAAAAATATTTTGTTCATTCCCGAGTATTAAAACAACAACAATAACAACAAAAACAGGCCATGGAGGGAAAAAAACGTTTCCATTTCTGGAGAATAGAGCGTCACTAGTTGAAAACTATTTAAGAACTGGAAATTTACCTGAAGGTTTTAATCATCAAGTTGCTGCTTTGCAATGTTAGATCAAGATAACAGCAGAAGATTAATATTAAAGAAATAAAATAACAACCATAACAAATTAGATCCCATGGCCATGGGAATGAGCTCTGTAAAGCCAGGNTCTCTTTCAATTCCATATGTCCACCAACTTTTTGAAGTATCTTTTCAGAAGGGCCATTTAAGAGATACAAGTTAAAATAAAAACAGATCTATGAATTCTAATCCCTGAATGAAGCAATTAGGTTCTAAACTATAGATCATGTCTATCTGAGCATGCGCGCACACGCGTGCACACACACACACACACACACAAAGTGGTGACTTCTCCACAAAGATCTGAATAGTTTTCCCTAGTGCAGTCTTTCAAAAATTCTAATAAAAATTTCTATAGAAGATATTAGGAATATAAAATAACCTTTCCAATAACTCATCAAAGTGCAACCAAATGATAAATTAATAGCAAGATCTTAAAGAAATTCTAGACTCACAATATGCTAATTAAGAAAAATCTATTCTGTTAGCAGCCTATTAAAACAGACTACTGCAAAAGTGAAAAAAAATTACTCATATCTTCTATACCGTACTTCCTATACACATATAGAAGGATCCAGGGAATCTGGTACAACACTACGAAAAAAACTGAGTTTCTGAGCCTTTTGAATAAGGAGCCAGAATTTGGTTTCCATCTGCCAGTACATTGCCTAACCCTCCTCATCTCTCTTACAGTATGGTCTCTTGCTGTAAGAGAGATAATTATGCCCTCAAACCTACTAATATGAAACGCTTAAAGATACTGTTTTGGAAAATCTAGGAGGAACAAATATAGTAAAGTACATGGTTTTAACGATTACTTTAAAAAATATTTTGTTCATTCCCGAGTATTAAAACAACNGTCACTAGTTGAAAACTATTTAAGAACTGGAAATTTACCTGAAGGTTTTAATCATCAAGTTGCTGCTTTGCAATGTTAGATCAAGATAACAGCAGAAGATTAATATTAAAGAAATAAAATAACAACCATAACAAATTAGATCCCATGGCCATGGGAATGAGCTCTGTAAAGCCAGGGAGGGAAACTATTCTGGGAAGATAAAGGAAAAGAATATGTCTCAATAGACTATCTTCTGGAAGTTGTCATTGAAATTTCGCAGAGGCAGTGGGATTACAGAATAGCCATGGCTAAATACCAAAATAGTGATCACTGGAGAGTACCTCTTACAGTAAAGGTGAAATACTTTAAAAATGAAGATTGATTTAGAAGATAGGAAGCCATTACTGAGGTAATGAATAGGTTGAATAAAAAATTAAAAATAAGAACTAATACTTTAAAAATTAGTAGGTCATAAAGGAAATAATTGGTTAGAGAAGACACTATAGAGAAATTATAATTTCTAGTTAAAAGAAATTAGAAATAGAAGAAGAAGTAAATAAATAAATAATCTTCCCAACATGATGAACTTAGGTTTTTAGGCTTAAAAGTTTGTGTCAGATATATTAGCTTAAAAAAAATTCACTTGTATCTTGGTAGAATTTATGAACTCATTCGATGAAAATATATATATATATATGTATATATAAGAGAAAATTTATATATATATATATATATATATATATATATGTTATATATAGTGGAAAAAAATCAGTATAGGCATCAAGTTCTCATCCACCATACTAAAAGTTAGACATCAGTGGGATTTACAGACCTCAGAAAAATAGCAAACTATATATTCTGAAAACTTATCTAGCTACAGAACCCCTGAAAGTGTGGGATAAAATACAGGAATTTCTCTCTCTCGACACAAACACAAGCTCACAGGTTTAGTTCTTAAAAGCATAAGAGAAAAGCAGCCAGTGCAAAATTGGCATGAAACTAGAGTAACCCGGAATATATTTGCTGATGAAAATCCTTAGGCCAGCAATAGTTGGGGAGATGGAACTGACATTCCTAAAGACACTGCAATGCCTTCAGTAATCAGTGAAAAAGAAGGTTAGAAAATACTTTCCTTCCTGCAGCATCTTATTTTCTTGGCTATGCATCTGGATGGAAAATAAAAACAGTGTCCCGTAAGAATATGTACCCATAGCTTCGCCTTATGTATGGTTAGAGTTTGAATGTACATTATCTCCGTGATCTCAAAACCACATTCCAGAAATCCCTCCTCCCCCCAAGTTAGCATTATTTTGCCTTACCCAGAATGTCAGAATGGAAATTACATAGTATGTAGCCTTTTCAGACTGGCATCTTTCAACTACCAATAAGTGTTTAAGGTTCCTTCATGCTTTTTCATACTTGATAGCTTGTTTCTTTTAATCACATGATAATATTCAATTGTATGGATGTACCACAGTTTTTAAAGAAAATTAACCTATTCTAGAACATCTAGTTTGTTTCCAATTTTCAGGAATTATTAATAAAGTTTCTATAAATGTTCACATGTGGGTTTTGTATGGACATAAGCTTCAAATTAATTGGGTAAATACCTACGTATGCAATTGCTGGGTGACACAATGAGACTATGTTTTACTTTGTAAGTAACTGTCAAATAGTCTTTTGAAATGGCTGTACCATTTTGCATTCCCATCACAATAAGTGATATTTCCTGTTGCTCGGTATCCTTGCCTGTGTTGGTATTGTCAAATTTTTAATCTTACTTTAGCCATTTTAATACGTATATAATGACATCTTGTTTTAATTTGCAATTTTCTAATGACAGGTGATGTTGAACATCTTTTCATACGTTTGTTTGTCATCAGTATATCTTATTTGGTGAGGTGTCTTATCAGATCTTTTGCATATTTTTAATTACTTTTTTCCTATTATTGAGCATTGTCTCTTGTTTATTTTGGATACAAGTTGTTTGCCACATAAATATTTTGCAAATATTTTTTCGAGTCTGTGGCTTATCTTTTTGTTCTTTTAACAGTCTTTCAAAGAGCAAACGTTTTAATTTTAATAAAGTTCAAATTATTGATTCTTATCTCTTGGCTCTTGTTTTAGATGTTGCATTTGAAGACTCACTAGCAATAGCAAATACAAGATCATCTAGATTTTCTCTTATCTTATATAAGTTTAACAATTTTAAGTTTCAAATTTAGATTTATGGTCCATTTTGAGTTAACTGGTATCAAAACTATAAAGTCTATGTCTAGATACTTTTTTTTTTTTTTTTTGCATGTAGGCATCAAATAATTCCAGCACAATTTGTGAAAAGCCTACCCTTTCTTTACTGAGTTTCCTTTTGTCCTTTGTCAAAGACCAGTTGACTATATTTACGAATATATTTCTGAACTTTCTATTCCATTACATTAGTCTATATGTCTATTTCCCCCATCCCACACCCTTTTGATTACTGCACTCTTATTGTAAGTCTTAAAGTCAGATAGTGTCATCTTCTAACTTTGTTCTTTTCAGTATTGTGCTGGATATGTTGATTCTTTTTCCTTTCCATGTAAACTTTAAAATCAGTTTACTGATATTAACAAAATATTTTACTGGGATTATAATCAAGATTGTATTGAATCTATAGATTCACTTGGAAAGAATTGACATCTTAACAATGTTGAGTACACCGATCTAAGAACGTTGAAAATCTCTTTATTAATTTAGATATTCTTTGATTTCTTTCATCAGAATTTTATAGTTTCTTCCTTATAGATCATTTACAGATTTGTTAGATTTACACCTAAACATTTCATTTTTGGGAGCTACTATTAAAGCTATTGCACATTTATTTTCAATTGTTTGTTCCTGGTATATAGAAAAGTAATTCACTTTTTTATATTAATCTTCAATCCTGTAACCTTACTATAATCATTTTCTATGGTTTAAATGATGGCATCCTCTCCAAAATTCACACTGAAATTTAATCCCTGATGTAACAGTATGAGGAAATTTGGCTTTTAGGAGGTGATTGGGTCAGATGAGGGCAGATCCCTCATAAACAGGATTAGGTTCCCTTTTAAGGCAGCTTGATGGAAGCAGTTTGTTCCCTTTCATGCTTCTTTCAGCTCTGCCATGTGAGGACACAGCATTTCTATCCTCTGGAGAACATAGCAATGAGATACCATCTTGGAAGCAGAGACTGGGCCCTTACCAGACAAAGAACCTGCTGGTGCCTTGATCTTGGGCTCCCAGCCACCAGAACTGTGAAAACAAAATTCTGTCCTTTATACATTACCTAGTCTGTGGTATTTTGTTATAGCAGCACAAAGACAATTATTAGTGCTGAAAAATTTTTGTAAATTCTTTGTGATTTTCTACATAGAGAATCATGTTATCCATGAACAAAGACAGTTTTAGTTTTTTATCCAAAGTTGTATAATTTCTATTTCCTTTATTTGTATTATTACACTAGCTATGTCTTGTAATGTGAATTTGAATAGGAGTGGTGATAGTGTACATCTTGTCTTATTTCTGATTTTACACTAAAAGGACCCAGTTACTAACCATTAAATACGATATTAATGGTAAATATTTAGTAGACATTATTTATAAAAGTGGGCAAGTTTCTTTTTATTCCTAGTTTGCTGGGAATTTTTGTCAAAAATAAATATGGGATTTTTAAAAACATTTTTTCTTGATCAATTAATATGACCAGATGTGGTGGATTACATAAATTGCTTTTCTAGTGTTGAATAAGCCTTCAATAGCTTGATGGTTGCAGTGCATAATTTGATTGGATTTGTTTAACATATATTTTGCTGAGTATATGTGAGTCTATGTTCACGAGAGTTATTGGTCTGTAATTTTCTTTTCTTTTAATGTTTTATTTGGTTTTGGTATAGGGTAATGCTGGCCTGTTTGAATAATTAGGAAGTTTTCCTTCTGCTTTTATTTTCTGAAATAGCATTTCTTCTTTAAAAATTACAAAGAATTCACCAGTGAAGCCACTGCGGACTTGTACTTTCAGTTTTGAAAGATTATTAATTATTAATTCAATTTATTTATTAGATACAGGCTTATTGAGATCATCTATTTCTATCTGTCTGAGTTTTGGTAGACTGTATCTTTCAATGAATTGGTCCCTTACATCTTAGTTATATTAATGTATATGAGATCAATAGTGTTGATCCAACTTTCATTTGTTTTTATTTATTAAAACGAAATTGATTGTACATATCTGTGGGGTGCAGCATTGAATATCAATATCTGTGTGCAATATGTGATGTTCAAATCAGAATATTACCATATGTATCATTTTGCAATGTAATCATTTTTTGTAGCCCTTTACAATTTCCCACTAAACCCCCCTCTCCCTCCCCAAGTCCCTCTTCTGGTGGCCTTAGTTTCGTCCTCTTCTTCTGAAAGTTTAACAAATTTTTGTGATTGTCGCATCTGTTTTTCTTTCTTTTTTTATCTATTTGTTTATTTTTTTAGCTCTTATTTATGAGTGAGGACATGCAATATTTCTCTTTCTGTGACTGGCTTATTTCATTTAATGTAATTTTCTTTAAGCTCATCCATGTTGCTGCAAATGGTAGAATTTCATTTTCTCTTTCTGTGACTGGCTTATTTCATTTAATGTAATTTTCTTTAAGCTCATCCATGTTGCTGCAAATGGCAGAATTTCATTCTTTGTATGGTAAAGTAGTATTCCATCGTGTATATATACTGCATTTTCCTTATCCAGTCATCTAATGGTGGTGTGACTGGCTTATTTCATTTAATGTAATTTTCTTTAAGCTCATCCATGTTGCTGCAAATGGTAGAATTTCATTCTTTGTATGGTAAAGTAGTATTCCATCGTGTATATATACTGCATTTTCCTTATCCAGTCATCTAATGGTGTACATTTAGATTGGTTCCAACTCTTGGCTATTGTAAATAGAGCTGTGATAAGCATAGAAGTGCAGGTATCCCTTCAACATGATGATTTCCATTTTCGGGTGTATACACCCAGTGAGGGGACTGTTGGATCATATGACAATTCTATCTGTAACTGTTTGAGAAACCTCCATAATGTTTTCCATAATGCCTGTACAAATTTATACTCCCACCAACAGTGTAGAAGGGATTCCTTTTCTCCATATCCTTGCCAGCATTTGTTATTCTCTTTTTGATAATAGCCAGTCTATCTGGCGTGAAATGATATCTCAGTGTAGTTTTGATTTGCATTTCCCCGATGCTTATTGATGTTGAGCATTTTTTCATGTACCTGTTGGCCATTTGCATATCTTCATTTGAAAAATATCTTTTCAGCTCCTTTGCCCATTTTTTAATCAGGTTACATTTTATTAACTGTTAATTTGTCTGAGTTCCTTGTATATTCTGGGTATTAATCACTTGTTAGATGCATAGTTTGCAAATATTTTCTTCCATTCTATAGGTTGTCTTTTCACTATGTTGATCTTTTCTTTGCCCTGCAGAAGATATCTAGTTCCATATAATCCTTTTTGTTTATTTAATTTTATGGTTATAGGTACTTTTGATATCTTATTCATAAAATCTTTGCCCATTCCTACATTCTGAAGTATTTCCCCTATATTTCCTTTCAGTAGTTTTACAGTTTCAGGTTTTCTATTTAAGTTTTTAATCCATTTTGAGTTGATCTTGGTAGATGGTGAGAGGTACAGATCTATTTTCATTCTTCTGCAGAAGGAAGTTCAGTTTTCCCAGTACCATTTACTTAAAAGGCAGTTTCTTCCCTAATATATGTTATTGTTGCCTCTGTCAAAAATCAGTTAGCTATAAGTATGTGGGTTGATTTCTGGTTGATTTTGTTCCATTGGTCTGAGAATCTGTTTTTATACCAGTACCATGCAGTTTTGGTTACTAAATCTTTATAGTATGATTTCAAGTCAGGTGATGTTATGCCTCTAACTTTATATATATATATAAATATATATATATATATATATATA
>NW_007727062.1:398371-399002 GCF_000696425.1 Galeopterus variegatus
TTTTTTTTTTTTTTTTTTTTTTTTTTTTTTTTTTTTTTTTTTTTGTAGAGTCTTTAGGTTTATCTACATATAAGATCATGTCATCTGCAAACAAGGACAGTTTGACTTCATCTTTTCCAATCTGGATGCTTTTTATTTCTTTCTTTTGTCTGATTGCTCTGTACTTCCAACAGTATGTTAAATAGGAGTGGTGAGAGTGGCCATCCTTGTCTTGTTCCCATTCTATCATCCCATTCAGGATGATATTGGTGGTGGGTTTGTTTGATTTGTCTTTAATTGTATTGAGATACTTTCTTTCTACAACCAGTTTGATAAGGATCTTTATCATGAAGGGGTACTGAATTTTATCAAATGCTTTTGCTGCATCTTGAGATATCATATTGTTTGTGTCCTTGATTTTTTCGATTTGGTGTATCCCAGTTATTGACTTGCATATGTTGAACCATCCTTACATATCTGGGATAAATCCCACTTGAACATAGTGTTTAATTTTTGGATCCTTTGCTGTATTATGTTTGCTGACATTTTGTTGAAAATTTTTGCATCTATGTTTATCATATATATTGGTCTGTAGCTTTCTTTTTTGTTGCATCTTTGTCTGGTTTTGGTGTTGGGGTGATGCTGGCCTCAT
>NW_007727062.1:399303-403393 GCF_000696425.1 Galeopterus variegatus
GTAGCTTTCTTTTTTGTTGCATCTTTGTCTGGTTTTGGTGTTGGGGTGATGCTGGCCTCATTAAGTGTTGGAGAATGGCCTGTATTTCAAATTTTTGGAATAGTTTGAAGAGAACCAGGATTAATTACTCTTTAAAGGTCTGGTAGAATTCAGTAGTAAAGCCATCCACTCTTGGGCTTTTCTTTGTTGGGAGACTGCTGATTACTGTTTCAATCCCATTGCTTGTTATTATTGGTATATTCAGGTTATCTATTTCTTCTTGGTTTAGTCTCGGTAGTTTATATGTGCCCCAAAATTTATCCTTTTCCTCCAGGTTTTCAAATTTGTTGACATATAGTTGTCATAATAGTCTCCAATGATCCTTTGTATTTCTGTGGTAATTGTTGTAATGTCAATTACATTTTTCACTTCTAATTTTTGTTAGTTTGGTCTTCTTTCTTATTTTATTTAGTTAGCCTAAATAATGGTTTTTCAATTTTTTTATCTTATCAAACAACCAAATTTTTGTTTCATTGATATTTTGTATCACTTCTTGGATCTCCTTCTTTTACTTCTAGTGTGATCTTAATTATTTCTTGTCATCTACTAAATTTGGGATTGGATTGTTGTCTTTCTAGTTCTTTGTGGTGTAATGCTAGCTTCTTTATTTGAAATCTTCCTGTTCTTTTGACATAAGCATTTACTATGATAAACTTCTTCGTACTGCTTTTGGAGCATCCCACAGATTTTGGTATGATGTATCTTTATTTTTATTACTTTCAAGAATTTTTTGAAATTTTCTGTTTAATTTCTTCTTCGACCCATTAGTTGTTGAGAAGCATATTATTTAACTTCTATGTATTTTTATAGTGTCCTGAGTTTTGTTTGTTATTAACTTCTAATTTTAATCCATTGTGGTCTGAAAAAATGCTTGAGATGATTTCAATTTTTTAAAATTTATTGAAACTTGACTTGTCACATAACATGTGGTCTATCCTGGAAAATGTTTCATTTGCTGATGAGAAGAATGTATATTTTTAGTTGTTTGATGAAGTGTTCTATAGATGTCTGCCAGTTCCAATTCCTCTAAAGTGTAGTTTAAATCCTATGTTTCTCTGTCAATTTGTTGCCTAGGTGATTTGTCTTTGCTGAGAGAGGGGTGGTCAGGTCTCCAACTATTATCATATTGGGATCTATCTCTTTTCTTTAGGTCTAATAGTGTTTGTTTTATATATCTGGGTGCTCTGGTGTTGGGTGCATATATATTCATGACTGTCATGTCTTCTTGCTGGATAAATCCCTTTATCACTATATAGTGGCCTTCTTTGTCTCTATTTGTGATCTTTGGTTTAAAGTCTCTTTTATCCCATAAAAGAATAGCTACTCCTGCTCATTTTGGTTTCCATTTGCACTGTATGCCTCTTTCTGTCTTCCAATATTAGTTTGTGCATGGGATTGAATTGTATTCCCCCAATCTCTTTGAAGCTTAATCCCCACTGTAATTGTTGAGGGTGGGGAATCCTATTATGGTAATTGAAAGGTGGGTCCTTGAAGAGGTAATTAGATTCTTTGGACTGTGCCCTACTGAGTGGATTAATAATGGCAACCATGTGAGTGGTTCTGAAGACTTTAAAAGGAGAGCACACGAGAGTCTCTCTCTCTCTCTGCTCTACCATTTTTTATCATGTGAGACTCCTGTGTTGCTCTAGAGCCACCACCAAAGAAGGCCATCACCATAACTGTTCCCTGGACTTTAGATGTCCCAGCCTCCAAAACTGTAAGCAATAAATTTTGTTTTATTACAAATCACTCAATTCCAGGTATTTTGTTAATAGGCAAAGGAATGAATGGATAGTCTGCATGACTTTACAGGTGAGGCAAGACTCATGAATACAACATACAGTTGGGTCTAGTTTTTCAGTACGGTCCATCAGTCAGTCTGGGGAGTTTAATCCATTTACATTCAGGGTTGTTATTGAAAGGTATTGTCTTGCTCCTGGCCTTTTATTGATTTTCATTTTGATGTTTTAAGTATGTTTTGTTCATTTCTTCCCCTTTTGTTATTTGTCTTCAATGTTCATTTGTTTTTTTAGGTGGTAAGATTTAATATCTTTCTCTTTCACATTTGCATTTCTGTTTTACCAGTAGGTCTCGTTCTTTCTTTGTACTTGTGGTAGTGATTATCATTTTTCAGATTCCAGATGTTGGACTCCCTTGAGGATTTCTTGCAGGGATGGTTGTGTTGTGGCGAACTCTTATAGTTTTTGTTTGTCTGGAAAATACACTATTTCTCCCTCTTTTCTAAAGGATAACCTTGTTGGGTACAGTATTTTGGGTGGCAGTTTTTTTCTTTCAATATTTTGAATACACCATCCCATTTTCTTATGGCCCTTAGAGTTTGTGTTGAGAAGACTGCTATTAATCTGATGGGACCTCATTTATAGTTGACACCTTTTTCTTGCTGCTTTTAGGATTCTTTTTTTGTGTTTGAGTTTTGCCAGTTTGACTATAATGTGTCTCAAAGAGGATCTGTTTGGGTTGAATCTGTTTGGGGATCTCTGATCCTTCTGGACATAAATGAACATTTCTCTCCCTATACTTGAAAAGTTTTTTGTTATTATTTCATTGAATAGGTTTTCCATGCCTTTTCCTTTCTCTTCCCCTTGTGGAACACTCATTACTCATATGTTTGTCTGCTTAAGGCATCTGCCAGATCTTTTAGATCTTCTCCATTTTAACTTTTTTCCTTTTTTTGTTTGCCTGAATTATTTTGCAAAAACTCTTTGAGATCAGAAATTCTTTCTTCTGTTTGCTCTAGTCTGCTGCTTGAGCTCTCAGTTGCACTCCATATTTTCTTAAATGAATCCTTCTGTTCCAAGAATTCTGCTACATTCTTTTTTAAGGTATTAATCTCTTTGTAAATTTCCTCCTTCATATCCTCGATATTTTTTCTCATTGTATTATGTTGTCTCACTGAGTCTTCTTATATCTTATTGAGTTTTCTTATGAATTTTCCTCAGAATTCTTTTTTAACCATTTTAAGGGTTTCCTGCTATATGGGGTCTGGTACTTAAAAATTAGTATATTCCTTAGTGGTGTCATATTTTCTTATTTTTTCATATTTCTAGTATTTCTACATTGATGTCTGTGTATCACATAGATCAGTTGCTGCTTCTATTTCTCTGGAATGGGCTTTGAGGAGAGAGACTTCCCCCTCTTTTTCAGGGCTCTGCTGGTGACTCTCCTTGTGTTAATGAAGTCAGGCTGGCAGTGGACCACCTGTACAGTGGCCGTTGCTGTAACTGTGGTGATTAGCCATCCTTGCAGTGGCAGTGGTTGTAGAGGTGTCTATGGTGGACCATCTGTGCAGAAGCTAAGTTTGTGACATTCACTTGTCTTCTCATTTTTGATATTAGTAATTTGTGTCTTCTCTTTTTCTTGCTCCTCCTGGCTAGATGATTATCTGCTTTATAAATATTTTAAAATAACCAATTTCAGTTTTACTGATTTTTTCTGTTGAATTTTTGTTACCAATTTCATTGATTTTTGCTCTTTTTTATAACTCTTATTCTGCTAAATTTAGATTTAAAGTCTTCTTCTTTCCCTAGATTCCTAAGGTGGAAATTTAGATTCTTGATTTTAGATCTTTATTCTTTCCCAATGTTATTCAATTTTCTCTGTAAGTACTACTTCTGCTGCATCCCACAAGTTTTGAGAAGTTGTAGTTAATTTTATTTTAGTTCATCATATTTTTAACTTTATCTATAGACTTCATTTTTAACCTATTTGTTATTTTAAAGGGTATCGTTTGATCTCCATATATTTCTGGATATTCCAACTATCTTTCTGTTATTGGCTTCTAGTTTAATACCACCGCAGTCTCAGAACATACTTTGTATTATTTCTATTCTTTTAAATTTGTTAAAGTATGTTTTATAATTTACTGTATGGTCTATTGATTTTTTGCCCATAGCATCTATCAAATGTTGAAATAGGTGGTATTAGGTTCTTCAAATATAATAATGGATTTTTTTTTTTTTTTGCACTTTTATCAGTTTTTGCCTCATATGTTTGGGTGCTCTGGGTTTTTTGTTTGTTTGTTTTGTTTGTT
>NW_007727062.1:403719-404757 GCF_000696425.1 Galeopterus variegatus
TTTTTTTTTTTTTTTGCACTTTTATCAGTTTTTGCCTCATATGTTTGGGTGCTCTGGGTTTTTTGTTTGTTTGTTTTGTTTGTTTTAAATTTAAACATATTGATTCTACACTTTTATGAAGTACAGAGTTATATTTCAATAAGTGTATACAGTGTGTAGTGATCAAATCAGGGTTGTAAGTGAATTAATGATCATAAAAATTTATCATTTTTTGTGATGAGCACATTTAAACTCCTCTCTTCTAGCTACTTGAGAACATACAATAAATTTTTTGTTAGTTCTAGATGTCTAGCACTACTGTACACTACTAGAACTTATTTTTCCTATCTACCTGCAATTTTGTGTCTGTTAACCAACCACTCACATATGAATGAGAATATGCAGTATTTATCTTTCTGTGCCTGACTTATCACCACTCAGCCATGAAAAAGAATGAAACCCTGTCATTTGCAGCAGTAAGAATGCTATTTTTAATGCATGCTTTCTAATGAGTATTATGTCTTTTTAGAGTATTGAATCTTTTATCATTATGTAACACTCTTCTTTATCTCTGATAATTTTTCTTGTTCTAAAGTCTGCTCTGTCTGCAAATAACATGGCTACACCAGCTTTCTTTTGTTTAGTGTTATCATGGTATATCTTTCTTCATTTCTTTACTTTTAATATATCTAGGCCATTAAAATTAAAGTGATTTTTTTTTTCGTAAACAGCATACTTTGTATTTTGTCCACAGTTACAATCTCTGTTTTTTAATTGCTGTATATAAACCAATAAATATTAAGAAAAGATAATAAATATTTGAACATTTAAAATAATAAACATTTACAATGCTTATAAAAATAATTGTTTTACTATATTTAGTATAAATGTAAGAGTTTTCTATTTTTTCACTTATTCCTCTGTTTTTTTTTTAATTCATCTTTTCCTCTTTTTCTGCTTTTTCTGGTTTTATTTTGAGCATTGCGTATGGTTTTATTTTCTCTCCTATCATATCAATTATCTTTTATTTTTTTTTATTGGTCCATTTCTTTTTTTTTT
>NW_007727062.1:405948-418216 GCF_000696425.1 Galeopterus variegatus
ATGGAAAGAACTATCCAGACATTTATATGGAATAATAAAAGACCATGCGTAGCCAAAGCAACGTTGAGCAAAAAATAAATAAATAAATAAAGCTGGAGGCATATCAATTATCTTTTTAAAAAACATTTTTTAGTGGCTGCTGGGAGGACTGCTTTTGGTGCATATTTAGTTAGCCTGAATTAACTAGGAAAGAGCCCATGGGGAAGAAATCTGCGTGCGTAAGGCATTGTCAAGAATAACTCCTTCAAGGAATAAAGGCAGCTGGATGGGTGTGGAAAAAGTTTACCTGTAATTTATTTGCAGCAGAAGCATTAGCTGTTCCTTTGGGATACTATAGAGATTAGCTGGTCCTTTAGAGTTGTCCCAAATAAAGGAAAGGTGGCTATGACTTTGTATCCACAAATTGGTCACTGATTGAAATCTGACTTCTGTTAAAGGACATAACTTTAAGAAAACCAATGTACATATGACCATTTGCAATTCCCATAGAGGATTCAACTCAGAGCTCTCAACAGCCAACACTCTCTGTGCCTAGTCTGAACTGAGTGCCGTGGCCTTAGGCAACACACCATAGCATTTGCCATAATGAATATATAACTCTACATAAAAATTTTGAAATTTTGACACAAAAATATATCTTTAAAAATATACCAATTTAAGAGACAGGATATTAAAAGCAATATTACTGTGATTCCCAATATTAGCAGTTTACAGAAACAGAAACATAGTAATAATAGATGCAGAAAAAGCTTTTGATATAAATGCTCATTTCATTCTTTATAAAAATGCATATCAAGCCTGAGATAGAATTTAACTATCTTAATTATTTTAGCTATCAAGAACTGTCAGGAAATATCTCACCATTGTTGAAGTATTAGAGTAAAACTTTTTCAAGTTTAAGGACTAAACTAGGCCTCCTTGATAACACTATTTATTTTAAATAGTTTCCTAGAGTTACTAGCCAGAATACTAAGATATGAACAACAAATATTGCATGTAAGAATTGAAAAAGAAATAAATATCTCATTTATTTTCAAGCAATATTATTGCCTACATATAAAAGATTAAAGTGGAGACAAAAATAGAAGGCAACATAAAATAAAGAAATCAAAATGAATAATTTTAAAAACTTATAGAATAATGGAGAAGAGGGGTAGCAGTGACACCATATGAATAATACCTATCTCGTAGGGAAAGAAATATAAATTAAAATGGGAATATCTGAAGATATAATGACTATTTTTTTTTTAATTCAATGCAGATGGAAAACAGGTTGAATTACTCATAGAATTACAAAAAGGAGAGAGAAGGCAAAACTCAACCTAGATACATTGTCATATACTAAGAGATTATGTCAGACAAATTTAATTCTAAGTTTAAAGAGAAAATACACATGGAAAAGAAAAGAACAAAATCCAGATTTATATAAAAAGTTTGAATACCACACTAGATGTAAAAAAAATAATAATAAAATGTTACTTTTAAAGTATTCAAGGAAACAAATCTGTGCTTCTGTATTTAGTGAAATCACCATTCAAATGTGATATGTCCCTAAAATATCCACAAACATTCAAGCCCTCAGAATCTTTACAACTCAAAGACCTACATTAAAAACCCATAATGTCTGCAAACATTAAAAGCAGAAAATTATCCAGGAAACTCTAAAAGTTATGGAAAGCAAAGTCGAACCTTGGTAAATTTATTTTCATCAAAAAAAAAAAAAAAAAAAAACAGAGAAAAAAAAGGAAAAAAATTCTAAAAAAACAAAAAATGTTAGTGAAAAAAATATTAAGATAAAGGGAAATCAGGGGATGGGCATAAAATTGTACCCAACAATCATAATCTAACTAAAAGATTGTATCATCAAAAAGTCTAGGGGTAGTTTATCTTTCATTGTTGCGGTTAATTACCACTGAGTCATTCTCCCTGATCTCTCGAACATTTCTGTTTTGGATCTTTCTAACATGACTCCCATCTTAATTCTCAGTGATTCTGATATCCACTTGGGTGATCTTCCCAACCCTCTAGGCTTCCACTTCCTTTAACTCTTCTTCAATGGTCTTGTTCACCACCCAATATCAATCACATACTCCCACGATCATACCCTACAATTTTTATGTGCAAGTAACTGCAAATCTTTCACAAACTTCATTTGGTGAATCATGCTCATAACGACAAACCAATATATATCCTTCTCACACTCTCTAGTACCTTAACTCCATAATCCTTTGCCTATTAACACATTTAATCTGTTTATCTCACTACGCTTTCACCATTCTGATTCTTTTTTGCTTACTCAACTTAAATTCCACAGCCCAGCACCATAATCACTTCCACCAAAATGTCTTCAGTTTCCCCACCCTCAGATTGACTCTTGCATCATCATGCTTACTTTTTAAAATCACAGCTCTGATTAATTATAATTCAGTCTACTCCACCTTCACCCACACCCATGCAACTGAATGTGGCTAAAGGAAAAAAAAAAAAAGCCATATTGACAAGCTCCACTTTAAATCATGACCATGACCATTGATCTCTAAATGCACATGAATTGTACTGTATTTCTCTAACCATTTTTTTCCTACCATTTCCCTAGACAACTGTTTTACCTTTCCTCTGTCCTAAAACTCTACATTTTCCCCATGCTCACTCTCAGTTGATGAACTTTTCCTACTTCACTGAAAAAAAAAATGAAACAATCAGAAGCAAACTTCTACAAACTCCCACAATCTTATTTACCAACCCTCCACCATCTGCACCCAAATTATCTACCTTCCCACCTGTTACTATAGTGAACCATCTGTGCTCTATATGAAGCCAATGTCTCCTCTCATATAATAAATTTCATCCCTTCTCAGTTAAAGTGGCTCAAAAGAATATTTCTTCTCTCCTCCTTTGTTAATTTTCTCTGTTTATTATATTATTTCCTTCAACATACACACACACACACACACACACACACACACACACACACACACACATACAGTTATCTATCAAATTTTATAAAAAAATCTGCATGCCATCATTGCCCACTTTTCTACCAGGTTATGTCCTATGTCTCTGCTCCTTTCTGTAGCAAAATTTCTTAAAGGAAATATCTTTCCTAATTGTCTCTAATTTCTGTATTTTAATCCTCTCCAAAACCCATTCAAATCAGGCTTCTGCTTCCACGATTCCGAAGTCACAAACAACTTCTTAATGTTATGTCCAATGTTTAATTTTAAGTATTGTCTTATTTGAGGCATTGGACACAGTTTATCATTCTTCTCTTTTTGCACATGATTTCTAATAGACCACAATCATGTGATTGTGTTCCTGCCTCACTGATGAGTCCATCTCAATCAAATTTCTTCTTTGTCAATTTGAAAGGGTTTGCCTCAAGATTTATTCCCAGAGTTCAGTCCTTGGTCTCCTGTCTGCTTTTTTTTAATTTAAATGTATTTTTTTCATTGTACAGTTTATTTCAAGACATGAATATATTGTGTAATGATCCAATCAGAATACTTACCATATCAGTCACTCAAACATTTATTATTTCTTTGTGGTTATAGCACTCAAGATTCTCTTTTCTGGCTATCTTGAAATATACAATACAATGTTATTAGCTATTGTCCCCTTAGGGCACCAGAACTTATTCTTCCTGTCTAATTGTACCAGTATATGAACCTTTACCCACCACCCCTCCCCATTCCCTTTCCTTGTCTCTGATAATCACTATTCTACTCTCTATTTCTTTTTATTTTTCCTAATTGACCCATGATAACTGTATACAATTGTGGAGTTCAGTATGATATTTGAGTGCATTCATAGTGTGTGTAATGATCATATCAGGGCGTTTAGGATATCCATCACCTCAAACATTTGTCAATTCTTTGTGTAAGGAACGTTCAACATCATTTTGACTAGCTATTCAAAGACACACTCACTCCCTTTGTGATATCTTTAAAAACTGTCTGAGTTCTGGTAACTCCCAAATTTATATATAGAGCTCAGATTTATTTCCCTAAATCCAGACCCATATCCAACTCTTTGTTCAACATCTTGACATAGATGTCTAATAAATATCAACATTTCAAATGCAAATGATATTTTGTTTCTGATCCTAAACTTATTTGATACATAATCTACTTCTTTGAGCTAATGACAATTTATATTCTAATTACTCCAGCTTAATATTTGATCATTTTTTTCTTCCATGCCAAATCCAATGTTCCAGGAAATCCAGCTTGATTTACCTTTACACTCTATCCAGAATCATCTCACTTCTTAGAAACCCACTTATATCTTGGTTCTTCCCTCCCATTGTCACAGTTCAGTTAGTTTTTCTAATTTTACTTTATTATTTTTTTGCAATAAAGTCCTCTTTCTTCATTTCTAACATTGTTCTCTTCAGTCTTAACCTAAAAGTTACAGTGATAGTTTTTACATATAAATCTGATTTTGCTTATTCTTCATTAAAATCTGTCTAATCCTTCTGCATCTTGCTGAAGGTAACAGTTAAAATTCATACAATAATGCAATAAGGACTTGTGCAAAATATTCCTCATCCTCTCTTTGAGCTCATGTCCCACTACTTTTCATCACACACCCAATACCACCACAATTCTTTTGTGTTATTCCTCAAACATACTAGGCATCCTCTTGCTTATAGACTTTAGTCTACATGTTTTCTCTGTCTGGTACAATTTACTTCTCAGATATCATGGAAAATTCCCTCACTGCCTTAAAGTTTTGCTAGTATTTTACCTTCTAGATAAGCTTCCCTGGACAAACCCATTTAAAATGGCAATCCATGAGTTCTACACTCTTATTTTTTTTTCCATGACTGTGATCTCCTCTGAACATTTTATGATTCAGTAATTAATGATGATTATTGTTTGTGTCTATTTTACTCAACTAAATTCCTAAATAAAAGTATTGAGCCTGGCATTTGGTAGGGTCTCAACAAATATCTATCAAATGAATGAGTATAAAATTGAAAACAAAAGGATGGAAAAAATTATACCAGCTAAAAGAGAACTGGAGTTCAATCCAAGATTATCGCAGAGGACAAAGAATAGTATTAAAAATTGTAAAGATAAAAAATAAAACAATAGGATATCAATCACATACGTTAATCTAAAATAATTCTATTGACTATTAATTTGAGGTACACATATTTTTATGTTAGAAAATTATCATTCTATTCCTATTTTACCAATCTTTTCTGTGTCTGAGATAGATATCTCATATTTTAAAAGTCTTTCAATATTATGTTTTCTTAAATTTGATCTATTTCTATTCTTATCAAATTAAGTAATGTGCATACTTCCAATCCCTCTTATTATCCTCTATTTTTGAAAGCACTTATCACCTTCTAACCTATTATATAACTCAAATATTGTGCTTAATATTATTTTCTCTCTTCCTTGTCTAAAATGCAGGTCCCATAAGGGTAGATAATTTTGTACCTGCTATACCCTTTGGGCATTTAATTGTGCTGTGCACATAGTAGGTACTCAATAAAAATATGGTGACAGAATAAATTGATATTACATTTTCTTTTATTGAATCAACTTGGAATTACGAGGTTATTTTACTTTTGGAACAGGTTAATTTACTTTGTTAATACACTGCTTAATAACCCAAATATACAGCTATTTTTAAATCTATATTTTTATAAACTATGAGTCTATTGCTTTCTCCACTGTACTGTCATTATCAGGATTTCATATGATACATATGAGCATTATAAAATATTTTGAAACATTTTCCATGCTCTGCTTCATTTTTAAGCCTGACAACTTGTTTCTATGAGTAAAACCTTTAATGGTTTAATAATTTAAACTTAGGATTTCTCATCAGGAACATCTTGGCACTAATAAATTTGTTACTGGATTTACAATATGAAAACTAGAAAACATTATTTTCATGGGTATAAAATCTAAACTTAATTATAAAATTGAATTCAGTTGGTTATATAAATATAAATTTAAAATATTTTTATGTTAACAAACTATTTATTTAGATGTGATTTAGTAATAACAAAATGAATTAGGTCTGTAATGCTATTTTCCCATTTCTAGAATCATTTATCTTTGAGCTTCTTAAAAAAAAATTATTGAAGAAAAAACTAAACAGGTCATTTATTTTTACCACAAATAGTTGCATGAAGAACTTAGGAGTTATTAAATGTGTGTGCATGATACATACACACATATGTGTGAATGCTTATATATGTAGGTATATTTAAAAGCAATGAGGAAATATCTATAGTTCCTTTTATTCTAGCATGGAGACTAGATTAAGAAACAAAGTGTAGTCATCTGCTATATCACATGTAATGAATTTGAGCCTGGTGATGGAAATGAGCCTGGCATGTTGAAAGAACAGGGGGAGAGCTAGTGGGTCTGGGGCTGGGTGAGTTAATGTTAGAGTTATGAGAAAAGATTTTAAAGATAAGTTGGAACCAGATCATATAGGGCCTCATAGGCTATGGGAAAGCCTTCTGATGTTTCTCCAAATGTTGTTTATTCTTTCAATTATAATTTTAAAATACAGTTAACAAACAAAAGAAATGTATAGCACTATGTATATTTAAAATGCATATTCACTGGTATTTTTACCTTGAAATTTCTTAGGTAAGTAAATTTAATCCTTATTAAAATTGAACAATATATTGGCATATAATATCTTTACTACATCAAAGCAAAACCAACTCATTTTCTACAACTTAGTTGTATTCAAGTAGTGAATAAACTTGGCACATACCAAAAGAGGCAATTAGCAATTATTAAAAAAAAATATATATATATATATATTTATATATGTATATATGTATATTTATATATGTATATATCTTCTAGAATATTTTTCAAATCCAAAGTTCATTTCCATTCTAAAAATTTTATACATTTTACAATTTTAAATAAGTTTCAAACAATGAAGTACTAAGTGACATATAAGATAAGAATTGTAAGATATTTATTGTCTCAACTTTGCTTACAATAAACTATTGGGATATACAAAATCAAAGTTGGTGGTACTACCTATGTTGTGTTGCTTAGTTCCTTGCATTGCTTAAGAAAAAAACATATGAAAAATGGTGGTGGGGGTGATAAATATGAAAGAAATGTGAAAGCATTCAGATCTGTGATCCAGGAAGACAAATTTAGTCTCAATGATAAAATGCTCATTACTTACATGTGTCAAAGATGGTTAGTTGTTTCTCCAGAAAAATTTGTTTAGTTAAAAAAATAGAATTCAAAGATATGCCTTTGAACATACATTTGCCCTGTATGAACAGGCAAAGTGAAAAATGAAATGTTTTGATCTATTATATTTTTAAAGCATACAGAAAAATAAATTTATATCTCACTTCTGCCATGGTGAAGACAGAGATTTATAATATCAGGAAGGTGTGGCCTATTTCCATGCCTTTCCTCAAAATACCTAAGGATGACCAAGAAGTCAAAGCACTAATAGGAAACTGTAAAAGTAACATGCTAATTTGTTAATTTAAATTTCAAAATTGTATATAGTCAAGATGCTGAATTCTCCACAGAAATCAAAATAGTGAAAATTTTTATGTTTCTAAAATGAACCATCTTTTTGTTTGCATAGGTTTTTTTTTTTTTTTTTTTGGTTTTAAAAGTACTCCTTGCTGCTTCAATAAGATTTTGTGGCTTATTTTTTTTAACATTATACTAATTAAAGATTATATTTGAGAACAATTGATATTTATCTCATATTATATATCTCAGAACTTCAAATAAAAATACTTCTCCTGTATCTAGCAAAGAAAACAATGCACAGAAAAAATCAAATTTTTGTCTCTATAAAAAAAAACACTTGTTAAAATTTGCAATATCTTATAGTACATGCTTAGTACCAATGTTCAAGTGTATATGTGCTGTTCCATTTTCAAGATTTCTTTTTACCAAAGACCGTGATCATGCAAACACATTGCATTAACTGTTTTTTTTTCAAATGAAAAATACTTAAATGTCCTTATACAGATGAGAATCCCTAATTCATTTTTAACAACAATCAAAAATTCTGAATTATTTCAAACAGTCCCTATAACATTGTTGAATCAGCCGTCACTGTCATGCATAGGTTTAAAATCTAATCTATTTCTTTTTTTTTTTTTTTCCTTTTTGTCTTTTTCCATGTCCGGCAACGGATCGCAACCCCCGGTGTTGCTCCCGCCCCTCGCTCAGCCAGTGAGCGGGAACCGGTCTGTATGTGGGATCCGAACCCTCGGCGGGAGCGCCGCCGCACTTCCCAAGCGGCGCACTATAGCAGTGCGCTACCGGGCCGGCCCCTAAAATCTAATCTATTTCTATAGCTCCACTTTCAAACAAGACATCTCCACTTGGATATCTCATTCACACAGTGAAACTTGACATGTCAAAATGTGAATACATTATCTTATTGCCCCTTCTCCAGGCTTACTTATTCTCACTATCATAGAAAGTAAGACCACATACTATTTCAAAATATTTTATCAATAATTTTAAAGATCTTTTAAAAAGTCTGCATTGCAGGAAGGAAGAAAGGAACTGCCTACAAGTCAGGGACTGGGAACACCACACCCTTTGTAATAGTTTGTTTCTGTTTATAACAAAATACACAGAACTGGGTATTTTATAAAGAAAACAAAATTAATTTGTTTATAGTTCCTGAGGCTGGGAAGTCCAAAGTCCAAGTAACATCATCTGGTGGTGGTGACAGTGAACCAGGGGTCTCACATTGCAAGAAGATGGAAGGTGTGAGAGAGAGAGAGAGAGAGAGAGAAAGAGAGAGAGAGAGAGAGAGAGAGAGAGAGTGCAGAGAGAGAGAGAAACAGACTATCCTCTTCTTTTAAAGCCTTCAGAACCATGACCCTAACCACCATTTTTAATCCATTCGCTACTGCATGGTCCTACAATCCAAACACCTCTTCAAGGCTCCACTTTTCAATTACCACAATATGATTTCCCACCCTCTTAATAGTCACAGTGGGGGCTTAGTTTCTAATACATAAAACTTGGGGGACACTATTCAATCTTCAATGAGTTTGTGGGGAACATAATTCAATCCACTACACTTTTTAACACATAAAATTGCAGTTGTTTTGCACCCAGAGCACCACCCTAGAACCTTTCTGAGAAAGATGTTGGGAGCATAAGGGAAAGGAGCCTTCATGACATTCAGGATCCAGGATCAATGGAGTTTATGGCAATCAGGAGGGAAGAGGGACTCCCTGGCATTCAGGCAGGAGAGATGTGTCATGACACCCTGTAGGGAAGATGACCTTGCAGGAGTAAGTTAAGGAGCTTCTAAAAACCTCTTTGAAAGGCATACTGATAACAAGCATTTGTAAAGCATTGCAGTGTTCACACATAACACAATTTATGACGCTTCCTGAGGAAATTCCTGCCTGGCTTTGTGCTAAGTAAGAATATTCCTGCTTTTTTTGCACAATGGATCTATTTTTAGCTTGTGAACAAGAAACTCTATGACTGACGAAGCTTCCCTTTTCATGCCTTTTCATGTTGTCTATGGGAAATCTTATGCCAACATGTTACATGTTGTGAATGAACTGTTGCGCATCTTTCCTGCTTTTACTTGATCTCTCTGCTTTTATACTAGTATGTGTCATATATCTGTATAATCCATTGAGAGAATGTGTGTTTACATTGCTTCATCACATTTTATAACTATACAATCAAATTATATCCAAACTAAACAGTGGTTCAACAACCCTCATCGGAAAGGTATACATACAAGACATTAAATTTCTGTATTATTCATCAAACTTTGAGATATCTGTAGACTTTTCTCTTTCTATTCTACTTTTATAAAACAAGTAACTCAAATATTCATACAGTTTTTCTAGTTCTGTGATCCCATCTGTTTTTTATTCAGAAAAGCCTTCAGAAGAAAGGCCAGAGAATAAAAGTATCATAACAGACAGACACAGAGCTTATTTAAGCTTGAATTGTAATAAAAATATTTTTAACTAAATAAAAATTACTGTTGAAATATCTTACTAAAATATAACAGAAGTCAAAATTTTGCATCTGTTGACATATTCTTCCACCTGTGAATTTAAACTGGCTGTGAAACAACTTAATCCTAGGAAACATTTTTATTTTTTATAAAAGTAACATTATGCTTTTAAGAAAGTGCTGGCTATCAACTGTTCTCTGGGCTGTCCTACAGAGGGTGACTGAAGAAGAATTGATGATATAAAGCAGGGATAGGCAAACTTTATTCTGTAATGAGCCAGATAATAAATAATTTAGGATTTTCTGGCCATATGGTCTTTTTACAACTACTTAAATTTGATATTTTATTATGAAAACATCCTTAGACAGTAAGTAAACAAATGGAAATAAACGGACATACCTGTTTTCTAATAAAGCTTTATTTACAAAACCAGGAAGTGGTTCATACTTGGCTCAGAGCCATGGTTTTCTGACTTGTTAAATAAAAAATCTGTAATAATTTTTATTGCATCTCCTTTGTCATTTATTGGAAGATATTGGGAAATACAAAAATCACACACACACACACAAAAAAAATAAATAATAAAAGAGCTCAAAACCCAAAGAAATAATTGTTGTTAACATCTTGGTGTTTTCAGTTTATGTACTTTTAGTTTTTCTATCATGCATAAATTTAATAATAAAATAAATATACATTTGCTGATAAAAATGTGATTCGGCATATACTCGAACTATTACACTTTTAAGAAAATTTAACACTATGTTCTGTCTCAAGAAAGAGACAGAATCATATTTGTGTTTTGAAAATGCCCACCCTGTAGTATGTATACCCCCCTTTTCCCATATGCTGTGATAGATTTTTATAAGGTCCTGTGCTTCTACTTGATTTTAATTATCATCATCATAATCATGACCAAATTGCTTACCCAAAAGTTTGTACTAATATAATTTCATGCAGCAATTTAAGAGTATGAATTTTTGATAAGGTAACAGAAAAACTACCATGCAAGAGATAAAAGAGGTACATTATAAATATAGCTATGAAACAATCTATCTCTGTAATTCTAGATTCTCAGAGGTATGAAATGTAAAATTCATACGCTCGCAACTATTTCAAAAAAGATACGTATAAGACTTAACTCTCAAGGACTTAGCTACCAGAAGCATTTTAAATGCTAGTAATACTCCTTTCAGGTCAGCATTCTGTATAGAAGTTATAGACTTACTGTGTATTAGTAATGAGGTTTTTAAGATTTTATTTCCCATCCATCCTTCTATCTAGATATGAAATGATGGGGTGGGGAAACGACATTTATTCTCTTACCTGTGCAAACACGGCCAAATTCCCTGTGTTTCAAGAGACCTGGAGAAGTGATGATTATTGGATCTTGATAATGAAAATAGTCTGGAAGACTAATGTAGGTTCTGTTCGCATGGATTTTCATGGAAGTAGCATTCCATGAAAATTATTACTCAAAAATTATTACTCAATTTTTAAAATTCATAAACTAGTTAAGGTCTAGTCAACAATGACGCAATTAGAAAGCAAATGCAATAATGAGCTTAAATGAGAGAGCTATCTTTAGCTACCAAAAATTAAAAGGCTTGAAGCAGTTCTGGAAATTTCTTTGAAACTTTCTATTAGACGATATAATTATATTCCATTGTTTCATCAGTACACGGGAAATGTCTTCCACAACACCCACCCGAAGAAACAATTGTGGGCCTTAACCTGTGTTGTCCTAACTTCCAAAAGAAACTAAAAACTTTCTGGGGAAAAAAAACTTGCAATCTGTAGATTTAGAGTTGGTTACATAGAGGATTTATGGGAGGAGGGAGCCACTGTAGTAAGTACGTGGTGAGTAGAAGGAAATAAGATTATACCTAAATGTTCTTGCAGCCTAAATTTCAGAGTGGCCATGGCTTAGTAGCAAAATCTTCTGACTCTGATGGTATTTACAGAGCATTTTAATACCTTTCCACTCTCAGTATTTTGCTCTAGGTCTAATACAATCAATCTCACATTGATAATTTAGACTTAAGATTTTTCTTGGCGGAGTTATAAACTTTTTAATAGCCTTTCTAAAAGTGTATTACTCTAAATCATTTTTCAATTTTATTTATTTCAAAATGTTAATTACTCCTGTTGTGGGCATGGTAAGCTTTGTAGACAGTGCAGAGACATATACGTATAGACCCTGCCCTCAGAGAACTTACTAGAAGCTGGGGAAAAGACAGATATAACAACAGTCCTGACATAAGGCAGAGTGTAAGCAATGCCTTCAGGAAAATGC
>NW_007727062.1:418226-428399 GCF_000696425.1 Galeopterus variegatus
CTTGCAATAAAGAAATAGATCTTGTTTCAGTTTTGAATTAGGAAAAGGAGTTCAGTTGAGAGACATCAGATAGAGTTAAGCAGTGAGGGTTATTGCAAAGATTAATCTGAATAGAAAGAGAAAATAGAACCCAGTAAAAATTGAATCAATGCAAACATTTGTAAGGAAGGAAAAGCAGACTGTGACCACACTCTTAATTTCCCTTGTGTGGCAAGTGAGAGATCTGTCAGGTAGGGTCGTCCAAAGCATGTGACAAGTGAAAAGCAATTCAGCAGACTGACAGTGGTAGAAACCAGTTAAAAATGTAATAATGGAATACATTTGTACTACCTGCCACTGAAACATTCCCTTTTATAGCATGATACTATTATAATGGACCCTTGTGTAATTCTGCATTTGGTATGAGGCCTGCACTGGCAGAACCAGCATGTTGTGCAGTTATTTAGAGAGGCTTCTGGGGAATAAAAGAAGTACAGAACCTTCAGATGGTTGTCATGAAGACCCGGGGTTATAACTTTTGACCATACTCTTAATGCCACCTGCGTACCAAAGCCAACTGCTACTTCTGGGGCTCAAGACAAGCATGTGTTTAACTGGTGTAACGTTTTTCATTTCTTTTATAATTGCTTCATAGACTACCCTTTTTTTTTTACTTTATATAAGCCATTGTTGAATATATTTATGGACCAACCCATTCCGATTATCATTCTGACCTAACATTGCCTTTTTCATTTAAAGGCCACCCATTGCTATTTGTCTTTCTTAAATCGTCCTATCCTCCTTGAAATCAAGGAGCTTATTTTGATTGTCAATGACAGAGTATGGTCATTGAAATGCTGTTAAGAGGTCTGTAGCTCACCCTTACTATGTGTTTCTCAGGAAATTGCTGAAGATAGTTATCTTCTGTATCCTTTTGGGTAACATTGCTGGGTTGTTGTAAGATAATTTTAAATTATTCCCAGCATCCTGTTTCCCAAAGTTTTGGCCCTTTTTTCCTCTTAAACTATAACAGAATCACTGACATATTTAATTTCATTTTCTGAGAGCAACCACTAAAAACAGCTCATCAAATGTATTGAATCAGACTTTGATGCCTGTATCAGTATTAACAAAATTATACCAGCCCAATATAGAGCTGTGTTTGATGCTCTTTGGTTCCATTGCAGTAGTTGGCATGTACCTTCAAAGCCTTGCCTTCAGTATGGACTTTGTTCCACATGATGATCAAGTAATTGTCATTCTTAAAAAATCCAGTTCATGTTAATTTAAGCAAAAAGAAAAGAAAGAAAGAAAAATAATTAGAAATACAGTGAGTAGCTCACATAAAAATTTATGAAATCTGGTGAATGTCAGCTCCACGGAAAACAAAGCCAGGCCAAAATCCATCACAGGAAGAATTGATCAGGTTTTGTGTCACATCCAAACTGCCACCACCCATTTAATGCCATGTCACTGGGCCCTTCTCTCTGTCACTTCTGCAGCAAATATTCTCTGACTAGCATTCTCAGGATGCAGTGATGTAAAATCTTACCGACAATGGCTTTTATAGAGATAGGCCAGACTCTAACAACACCAGTCCCTGCACAATTTGGAGTATTTTTTTCCTTAATAGAAAGAGATTAAAAAGTCAAAAATAACAAATGGACACTTTTGGTCCAATGGCTTTTATAGAGATAGGCCAGACTCTAACAACACCAGTCCCTGCACAATTTGGAGTAATTTTTTCCTTAATAGAAAGAGATTAAAAAGTCAAAAATAACAAATGGACACTTTTGGTTTTAAGAGCCTTTCTGAGATATTTAGTAGTTAGACTTCCCCTTTTTACCAAAATTTTAAAAGCTGTTCTTACCAATAAGGTAGCTCTGTGGCATAGAGATGGGCCAGTGAAAGTTGATGGTAGAATAAGAAAGAAATTTATGGCATATGGTCTATATTTCAAGCTAATAATGTGAACTCTTGTGTCCATGAAATCTTGGTTCAAATGTCAATTCCTCAACTTTCTAACTATGTGATGTGGAACAATAATTTATGTCACTCTTAGTCAGTTTTCTTATCGAACCTAGTAAAGGTACATTTATTATGCTACAGTGGGCATAACTGGAGTTACTTCTTGGTTGAGTCTTTAGTAGTCCACTGTCTCTTCCAGGGACCATCTGTTTTTTCTAGGATCCATACCAGTGAGTTAAGTGGAGATGTGATGGAGATCATGACTCCTATACCTTTAGGTCTTTACAAATGTCATTATTCTCTGTCATTGCCCCCATATGTACTATTGACTCTGATATACTATCATCACTGAGGAAAGGGAGAGCATCACATCAGAGGATTTTATTTGGCCTTCCTCAGTGTGGTAGCCCTTATAGGCCAAGAACCCAGTTTGATTATTAAGTCAACTACCAAGTACGTCTATTCCAAATATACAATTCAAAACTGGAGAAATGACCTGTGGTGAACCCAGTGATTCTGGTGAACCCAATGTTAACTACACCTTGGCCAGAACTCCATTTGTTATCTACTCTATCAGGAAACTGTAATGATACTTTGGGTCCTCAAAACCAATACATCTAACAGTTCTCAAAACGTCTGCATATTCCCTTTTTCCTCTGTATGGTTACCTGAATAAGAATTTTTGAGGAAGGATTCAGGGAATCATTACTGTGTACACATATGAAATTGTTGCAGGTAATCCCACTTCATCTTCTCATAGGGACCTAGACTCTCTTTTCGTTAATGGCTTTGAGGTCTGAGATTTGGCTCAAGGAAAGGATTTTCATTTATTTTTAATTAATGTGGCTGATAACCCTTAGCCTCCTGATCAGCCAACATTATTTTAATTGTACAGATTGAGGAATGTTATTGTTAGTTACCATCGAGGAAGCAGAATTGATCAGAGAAGGAAACTGAATTGTGATGCAGTCACAACATAGGCCTCAGGCAGTCCTATGGGGAGCTTTGGGACTGGGGTGTCCCTATTGTATTGTTCTGATGTGGGATAAGGTCCATGCCTTCTACCACCACCTTGACCAGTCAATGTAGATGATATGCCTCTAGGGAAGAGAGAAAATCTTTGTGGAGGTGGCTTTCTTCAACTAACAGCAAACCCCATGCAGTGGGTGTGTGGGGGGGAGAAGTTACTGTGGGACCTGTCGCCTGTCAAAATTTTTAGGTGCTAGAGAAAAAAAATACTTCAGTCCTCCAAATGGAAAAGGATCTGTTTTTTTAAAATAAAACACAATAATCTGAGACTATAAAGGAAATGATTGATAAATCTAACCACATTAAAATTTTTTCTTAGAAGTAGAGAGTAGAATAATGGTTACCAGAGGCCCTTAGGAGTGGAGGATGGTAGGGGAGAAGAGATGGGGTACACTAAGAGGTACAAAACTATGCCATCGACCCTAAGCGATTCATGGTGTATTATATGCATGTATTGAAACAACACACTCTACCTCACAAAAACAAACAAAAAATTGAAAAAATGTTAAAGCCTAGGTAGAGAAAGTAAAAAAGGAAGCCACAAGTTGTGATAAGTTAGCAAGTGTAAACATGAAAAAGGATAGATGTCCAGAATATTTTTTTAAATACTTGAAAAGTGGGCAAAAACCTTGATTATGTGCTTTACAGAAAGATACATGTAGTGACAGTAAGTGCACTAAAAATTAACCTTCATTAGCATTTAGATAAATATAAATAAATATGCAAACAAACAAACAAACAAATAAATAAAAATAGTACCTACACTTACCAGACCGAATATTATAAAGTTCAACAATGAATGTCAAGCACTGGTGCTTATGTCTACACTAGAGCTGTTGAAATAATTAATTACTCCATTACAGTTTGCAAAATAATTTGCCATTTTTTATAAAGCCAAATATGTGCATATTTTATGACTTAAGAGTGCTGCTTTTACTAATATACTCTTTAGAAATTTTGTGTATGTGCTCTGGAAGATACAAAGTTTTTCATAACAGCACTATGCATAAATCCAAATATGTGGAAAAAATTCCAAATTGTGGAATTTTCATACAATATAGCAGTAGAAACAAAGGAACTACACTGCACACAAAATCATGTATGAAATTATGCATAAATCCAAATATGTGGAAAAAATTCCAAATTGTGGAATTTTCATACAATATAGCAATAGAAACAAAGGAACTACACTGCACACAAAATCATGTATGAAACTTATTAACATAATATTGAATAAATATCAACTTGCAAAATACATTCAGCCTGATTTTATTTACATAAATCCAAAGCATGTAAAATTAAATAATGCATATTTAAATATATATATGCACACACATACATTCATTTTACCTTTAAGGGGGAGAAAGGAAAGTAATAAGCAAATATTTTCAGATCAGAGAATTTGTTGTCAGCATGAGTATAGGTTGAGCCCAGATGGGGATAAAGAGGGCACAGAAGAATGGACATCTGGAATTAAGCACTAGATTTATAATTACAGTTATTTATTATGAAACTCATATGTGTTATAAACATACAAAAGAATTTGTATAGGTTCAATTTGTAATAAAACTATTTTTTATTGAAACATAGTTGATTGTACATATCTGTGGGATACAGAGTTTAATATCAATACCTGTGTGCAATATGTGATTCTCTAATCAGGATATTCAACATTATGCAATGTAATCATTTTTCGTGGCCCTTTTTAAAAGGAGGTAAGTGGAGATCTTTTCCTACGTCAGCTGTAGACGATTTTATAGCTAAATTTTATCAAACTATCAAGGATTAGATAATTTGTGTGATATATAAATCTCTCTCCAATAGAGAGAGAGGGAAAACAGCTTTTTAATTTTTTTCTTCCCTCTTACATAAAAGGTTCAGTATGTGGATTATGAAATGGAACAGGACACTTGTGCTTCTCTAGGTCATCCAGATGCTCAGATTTCTTTTTTCCTTATTCTGCCATCTCCAATGTTTCCTTGTGTCCATAGTCAATAATGAGTATATCCAAATTCCAAACTAGGAGAATTGGGAATAAAGTCGTGGAGAATGAGCAGCTTCCTTCAAAGGCCATGACCTGTAAGTTGCACATATCTATCATTAACTGTAATGGTCCCATGAGGCTGAGAAATGTAGTTCTCATCTACGTGCTAGTCTTTAGCTAGAATGTTAGGTTTTATTACTAAACAGATAATGACAAAATGAATATTAGAGAAGCAATAGCATTCTCTGTCACACCATAGATTTAAGCACCCAAAACAAAGCACTAAAATATTGAGTCCAGGTTATCAGAAGAATACAACATGACCTATTAAGCCTTTTTCCAAAAATGGAAGGATGATTCAATATTAGGAAATTAATCAACTCAATTCATTATAGTATGCCATTAAACGAGAAAAATAAATGATGTCTAGATAACAAAAGTTTGAAAACAGTTGATATATATTCATGATAAAAACCTATCTAAAGTTGACAATTAAAAAAAAAAAAACTTTCCTAAACTAACACAGGAAATTAGATTTTCCAGTAGAGCATGTACTTACAGGTGAACATTGATACTTAAAGGCACTCTACCCCATTTTTCAGAATTTTGAATGCAATATTTTCCTCCCAATTTTAGAGCCTTTAAATATAACCTACAGAACTTTGCATAATCAGCTACCATACAACATTTCTAGTTATAATCAACATCCAGCCACACTAATCAAATATCTATTCCTTCAACTTATCAAACAACTTCATAATTCGTGTCCTTGCAAGTGCTATTTACTTTGCTTAAACTAAATCCGACCCTTCATTAGTGTGGTCAAAGTATGTTTCATGATCCAAACTAAATTTCTCTGAAATCCATCAGCTCAAGAAAACAATAGCTTTTAAGTACCCAGTCAAACTTTGTAAATTGTCTATCATTCTTTGCTTACGAATATGTTTCTCTGATAGACTATAGTGTATTGGATCACCCATCACAAATCCACAGGACCTAACACCATGTAAATGACAGTAGGTACCCTTTCTGCTTCACATACTATCCCTATTTTAAGATACCTAAAATGTTTATGAGTCAATATTAGAGAGCATGGTGATTCATATCCAAGTAAGTCAGGGAGTTTATTGCATTGCCTTCTCACCATCTACACCATCCCTTTCTACCTTTAGCAGTCAGAAATAGGTGAAGTGATGCTTCATTTTCATATATTTCCACTGGAGGGCTTTAGGTCATGCTATAAAGCTCAGCTTAATTTGATTGTTAATTCCTGGACATTTCATTGCTGTAACATTTAGGAAGGCAAGATGTAAGGAGTTATTCAATGGTCAATACAGGTTTGTGTCTACATGTTGCATATAGTGCTTCAGATATGGTTTTACATGTTTTTGTTTATTCTCCCATCAGTCCATTCCCACATCCCTGTTCTTTGTTTTATTGTATGTGTGTCTTTACTTCTTCCTCTGTACTTCTACTTTGTTTTTACACTTTTGAATGAGGGTCTGTGGGTGGCTTGCCACCTAACAACCACCTACAGAGCATGTAATATTAAAATTAAAAGCTATTTTACATGCTTTGTGATTCATAGTTCTAATCATATCATTGACTTTTTTGGAAGAAAGTCCTCCACGAAAAGTGTGTGTTTATGCATGTGGGTGTATATATTTGTGAATTATGTACTCATGTAGTGAATCATAGGTATGGGAGAGTAATCTAAATTAGGAATGTGGAGAATTGAAAATAAAAGAATAGTGATTAAAAAGGTTAGCTAGGATGGAGGAACAATAAGCAGCAAGATATGGTGAAGCAAGAGTAATGCTGTCCCTCTCATTGTTATAATTCTTCTGTTGTAAAGTCTCCAATGACATAAAATACTGAGTTTACATTACAAAAGGAAGAAGGCTAGTGACCCCTAAGTGCTTCATCAAAAAAATGGAGAGTCTTATCTTTCCCAACCAAAAAAAAAGAATTTGAAACAAAATAACCTTGAATCTTTTTTTTTGTTTGTTTTTGCAAATTGGTGGGGTCATGAGGTTGTGGAGCTTAAAATAGGATCTGAAAATTGTGTGTGGTTTACAGAGCTAGAAAATGCAGAATGAATTTATTTATTTTTCTGACTTATGGGATGTTTGCAGAATTCAAGTTTACATTCAAACTCAGTATTTACCTGAATATATTTTCATGTGTTACCTGGGTCCCAGAGGTAGATAATGATAAACTCTGGGATGTGTCAGATTTGTAAAATGTATATGTAAAATATGATAATTTATTGGCATGGTTGTTAAGCTGGGAATAAGTAGACATAAAGTTAGAAATAAAAATGATGAGTTTCAACTTGCAGTTGCCCATTGGTGATCGAGTACCATAATGTGATGATCAATATCCATTATTCTATGAATGAGTTGCAGATTTACTTATTTGACTACTTTCTTGTCAAGGCATTTCAGGGCATGATTAATTAAAATGTCACATAATGTCATAGATGCTTAATTTACTTATAAATTTAGGTTGCTCTACAATCTCAAGGAACAACTTTTACTGATGCAATTAATTGTGTGTTTTTCCCCATTCACTGTACTTGATTGAAATGCATGCTTCACTGATTGAACTGAATATTTTACTGACTAAAATTTTATAGTTTTTATCAATGGAAAGATGTATTTACATGTCTTAATTTTGTTTAGAAGTCAGAGTATGCAAAATGCCTCTTTGGAATGCAAGGTCTGTTGTTAGTATGATTACCATTTTTATTGCTATTATTTTTGTTAATTTGTTTAGAGAGTCCCCCAGGCTCTTAAACATTCTCATCATTGTACTTCTTAAACAACACAAGACAAGAACAGCATTCACAACAATAACCTTCCGTGTTAGATCTCCCATTTAGGTCTCAGGTAAGGGTGAAGACATGGGCATCAGAATTAAAGCATGTATCTTTTCTGACAGTGTTGCTTCTCTTTGTTACACATGACACAGGTTGTTTGGTATACATTTTCTTAACTGGAATAATGCTTTAAAAAGTTTTTTTAAGTAATAAAAAAGTAAAATGGTTATCATTTTCTTTAAATAAACGTCAACATTATTATGTTGTTTCTTTTTCTTAAGATTTTTTGGGCATCACAAAAGTTTCAAATTGGTAGAAAGAGAAAATAGATATACTTGGCAATACTAATTTCAGTTTATAATTTATACATCAAAACACTTAGAAACTTAGCTGAAGTTCTTTGTCAAGATTGCAAAAGAGAAAATACAACTTGTTTCATTACAGATTTCTTAGGAACCTGAAAGCCTCTAACTGGCGAACAGCTACTAGTAACATTATCTCAACTATATAACATTATACCCAATCCAAGAAGCCTAATTTCATGCTATGAAATGCCCCTTTTCATCACTGAGGCTGACATTTCTAAAGAAAAGCATTTTCAAATTCATTAAATTATTATTTCCTTTTAAAAAAAAAAAAAAATATATATATATGCACAGCTATGTGTGTGTGTGTATGTGTGTGTATCTTGTTATACAATGCAGTTGATTTTCATGTCCCTTTACCAATTCCTTCCTTTTCTCCATCTCTCCCCCTTTCTCACCCCCATCAACATCATATCTGTTCTGAAAATATAGAAAAAGCAGAATTTCTTGAGTTCTCAGTCCAAACTCAACACCATCTAGAATCTTGTGTTCTTTCTGGAGATACACTGAAAGACAGTCAGGAGTTCCTGATTATTTTTGTGGTTCGGAACAACCAACAAACCAGGATAAGTTCCTCAATTGTCATTTTCAAAATGGAGCTCATATCTTTACTCATTCTGATCTTAGTCCACCTCTTTCAGATTGCTTGCTGGATGTACTTCAATTTCCATGTATGAGAAAAGGAGATAAATGAAGCCTTAATAGTGGCAAATAGCATGAACTCTGGCCTAGACCATCTGGTTCAAATCCGGAATGAATCTCACATTGTCTGGATAAATGAGGGTGAGATGTAAGTTCAGTGCCTCAGTTTCCTCATCTATGAAGTGCTATTATGAGAGTATAAACCTCTAAGGGCTGATGTTAAGAATAGATTTGTTAACATGCAAAGTGCTTAGAGTGGTGCTGGTTACTATACAGTACATAGTGTTATAATAATGGTGATGGTGGTGATGATTTAAAAATCGTCTTTATCATTTAAAAAACAAATTAAAATTGAAAACTAGGGAAAGATATATGTAAACCATATATGTGCGTATGGATTATGTATATTTTGCATATATGTATATAGATTATATTTTCTTTTTCTTCCACTTCTTTCTCTACTGCTCATTCTTTTCCTTATACTAAATCATTTAATAATTTAAACCTTCTATTTTCATTTCAAACATATGGGGAAAATATTATACGTGATCATTCACTGACATCTGTGTTCTATTTTCTGTCCTTCTTAGATTTTTATTATGATTATTATTATCATTATTGTCATTATTATTTTAAAATTTAATAAGCTTTCTCTACTCTTAAAGAGTTTTCTATTTACTGAAGAGTCTCAAGATGATGAAAAAGAGTTTCCTTATGCACCTCTGTGTCCAGGATGACCTATTGTTCAAAACTCAGATTACCTACTACTCAAAAAGAAACCTCACAGATGGGTTTCTCCTTCTTTGGGTTCTAAAAATCTATGACCAATAATAAAATAAATACATGCTCAACTCTACTAATAATCATTAATGAGTGTAATTTAACACTTGGTTAACTTTTTTCAATGAAAAAATTGAGAAGAATACCAATGTCTAATAACACTAAGTTTTTGCAAACATGGAGCAATATAGAAAAATTCAAATATTTTGGAAAGAGTAAAATTTCCAATTGCATGCTAAAAGTAATTTGAATTACAAAGCAAAGAGGAAAATGTGTGTAACCTACAAGTTATGAATTCTACTTTTAAATGTCTACCCTAGAGAATCTCTTATGTTTCAAAGGAGACATATAAGAAAGTTTAGTGTATCACTGTTTGTAAGGAATAAAAAAAGTGAAAACGATAAATGTCCCTCAAAGGTGAACAAATTGATTATGTTTTATTTAGTTTATTTAGCTTATTGTAACAATAGGATAGTATGCAGTTATTAAAATAAGTTCTATCCACATGTATCCCTGGACATAAATTTAAGTTTAAAAAAGATGGTTGAGGGGCCGGCCCGGTGGCGCACTGGATAGTGCGCCGCTTGGGAAGCGCAGCAGCGCTC
>NW_007727062.1:429116-435560 GCF_000696425.1 Galeopterus variegatus
AAAAAATAAAAAATAAAAAATAAAAAAATAAAAAAGATGGTTGACAAAGTATGAAACACTACGTAAATGAGACAGTCTATTCATACTAAACCATACAACAAAATTCTATATTTATTTGTTTACAAATTCACATAAAGTAAAAATGCAAAACTTGCATTGGAATGATTTATGTATACTTTATGTTAGGTATTGCCTCCTTGGAGATGAGGTAGGAAAAATGAGGTCAAGTGGAGATTTAGCAGTTTTGGGGGGCAAATGCAGAAAAAGTCCCTCATCCCGTCAGATGTGCCACAGACCTCCCTCTGATACTTGTACTTTTAGAGCTGTAGTTATTGGTGTGCATTCTGCAAACGGTCACATGCAGACATGTGCTCCACAGTGGATGCAGCATTGACTCTGATGGCTTCAGTCATTTGCGGGGACCATGCCTTTAAGGTCCTCTCCAGTGGCAAAGTTTCCAGTGTGTTTTTGATCATGCTGTTCATCCATTTAATGAAGCTGGTGGAGGTAAGGTTATAAGGCAGAAGAAAATTTCCTAATATGTTGTGGGTCTAGGCCCATTTCTGTACATCATGTCCAGTGAAATGAGTCCCTTGATCACTGTCTATTGAGGCCATACATTTTCTAATTTGGCAAATCCCCTTATTGTGACAGCTTGATTTGCTCTTTTACAGGTCCCCCCACATAGAGGTCACTGGCTAGGCTGGGATTTCCCCCCTAGACACCAGACTTACCACCAAGACAACTTCTTTACCCTTGCCTGTGCTATGTTCTGTCTCCTGGCTGGCTCGTGAACTGTCTGATGGTGGGCTATAGGGAAAATGCTCCCCAAACTGAGAAAGTATCTTAAGATCAAAAAACAATGCAGGCAGTTCTATGCAGTAGATTAAAGAATTTTATTAAAAGAGCAACTTACAGGATGATGGATCAGACAGGCAATGACCCAGAGTCATACAAAGTTTCTCCATGCCCCCTCCTGGTCAAGTCCCAATTCATATAGGCAGTCCACACAAAGCAGGGGAAAAAGCCAAGAAGCAATTACTAAGAAGCAAGCTAATGTCACTAACTCCAAATATTTTATGCCAATGGTTGCTTTTTATGGTGCTCTGTGGTACACGTAGCCATACCAATACTTAATCATTACGTTTCTTCTTTGTAGTCAGCAAGCTGTTTCTCTCTATTGTTCTACTTTACCCCTAGTTACTGTGTAACTTTTGTGGGCAAGGTTCAGACAAAGGTCAAAGCAAGGGCTTCAACATGGAGAAAGTTATGTTCATACTCTCACAACAGAGGTCATCAAACTACTGGTTTTGATCATCGAACCACTCTCAGAGGTCATCAAACCCCTGTGTTTTGGTCATCAAACTACTTGCCATCAAATATGTCTAAATAAAGTTTTGTTGGAGCAAGCCGTCATCGTGTGTTTATGTATGGTCTCTGCTTGCCTTTGCTATTTTTGTGTTACAATGTCAAAGATGAGCAGTTGTGACAAAGACCACATGGCTGACATACTCTCAAAGCCAAAATATTTGTTATTCTGCCTGTTACAGAAAAACATTTACCAATGCTGTTTGAGAGCATTCTTATTCTCCATCTTTCTTTTGATTTTTTTCAACTCCTGGGTTTAGACGATTTGCATTTAAGCTTTTAGTTCCATACATATATTAGGAATTTCTTTACAATGTTACATGTGGTAATATAAATATTTAAAAATATTTTTTCTATTATTTGCTGTCTCCACATATTGCCCTTTAAAAGAAAAATGTTCCTTTTTATTTGTTAGTTAGAACTTTTTTATGTACTTTCCTCATATTAATTATGTGGATGCCACCCTCTTTGAATCCTTGCATAATTACAAATGCACAAGTGACTAATATTTTAACCAGATATAAGATTCTTGGGTCTCTGTCCCTTACTTTTTACAGTCTGTATGTTGCTAATTCACTTTTAGTCTCTTCTGCTTGTAAAGGATAAGTCCCTTGTTAAATTTTCTTTCTCTATTAAAATTTTGTTCTCAACTTCTAAGATCATTTTCTTTCATCTTGGAATCCAAGAATTTTACTATTGATAATCATTAATATTTTTACTGAATTTAAATTTTATTATTCAGTAGTTAAATATTCAATTTGATATTAAAGTTATTTCTTTTAGTTTTTCCTGGGCCTTACAGAAGCCCTCCAATATGCATAGTAAGTTACTTATTTGCATAATAAACATTTTTCTCTACCGATTATGTCTATCTTTCTCTCTCTCTTCTTTTTATTTTTTTAATGGAAGTAAGGCAGATGTGCCCCATGTTATATAGCTCATGCATATGTATACCAACTTGCTATCTTTTTGCTCATTTTCCCATCTCTGTATTTTTGCTATGAATTTTGAGATATTTCTTTTGCTTGAAATTCCAGAAGATTAAATTGGTTCTTAATAGTGACTATCTCATTTCTACATTGCTATTCAATTTCAAAATTTAAAATCCTTGGTTATTGCGCCTGAAAATATTTTGTCTGCTAAGTTAATCTTTTTAAAATTCTTAATTATTCTTGTATTCTATTTAAATTTCCCATGAGGTTTTTCCAGTTCTACCTCAGTGGGAATTACCTATTCTTTATTTTCAGCTTCACTTTCCTCTCTGATCTGAGTTCACCTAATTTCAGCAGGACTCAATGCTTGCTGCACATTGGAATGTTTTTGGAATTATTCTTTACTGGTTCCCCAGGGGTTTGATTGAATGGTCCTGGTGAGGTGCCAGGTGATTGTAATGGGCTGTCCAGGTTGAGTTCTACTACTCAACTTGGCTATTGGTTTTGCTTGATTATGATTTAGTGTACTCCTCTACTCCCCCTTCCCCATATCTGCTATCTGAAGAACAACTACGGCAGTGGAAGCTGGAGAACAAACATTGAATCAAAAGTTAGAAGATTCTATACTGAGAATTGCAGAGCCACACACAAAAAAATATATGTCGCCCAAAACATTGTTGCCCTTGAGTCATATACCTGGAAAATGAAATTTTCAAAAAATAAAAATAAACTTGTAACTTGCATATCCCACAGCAATTTTTGGTCACTTTTTATACCTGCTTCACCAGTATCCTAAACAATATTAGTACCTAATAGGTGCTAAACTCTACACTGAGCACCTGGAAGGGTGCAGAGAGGTGGACAAATTCAGTTTTCTGTCCTCATATGCCCTCCATACTTTTTAGCAAGCTCTAGTTTTCTTCTACTTATATGTTTCTTTCCCGTCTAAATCATAATTTAGCATAATATTAACATTCATTAATTTGAATATTTTCAGATTAAAATTACAGGGTATTAAAATAACTTACTAATTTCAATTTATCCCTGTAGGTACTTGGATTTTTGTAGCCAGAATAACACTTGCTTCTAATATACTCTTCATCTCTAGTTGGCTTATACAAATACAATTCCTTCATCAATATGCATTTCAAGTTCCATCATTTTCCTCTTCTATCCTACTCTGATTTTTAGTTTCATTATTAAAATAGAACCACTAATTTTTGCAACTATTCACATACTTTTTTCTATGGTTATTCAGTTTATGTCCATATATCCTGTCTTCATAATACAAGTTACATGAAGTAGGAATTAGCACCTTATGCTTCTTTATAGCGCTTTTGATCCCTACATCATGCTAGGTAAATGACATATACTCAATAAATATGACATAATTATATTTCCATCATTAAGCTAGTTATATGAATATATTGTAAGAAAATGGAAACATTATTGAGCGTAGTTAGACATTCTACTGTATTCCTGTTCTTCGAAGTAAATCAATTATAAACAGTTGAATATATTACTTTCCAGATCACTTTCTGTTGGTATATCTTCTATTGAATTTAATATTTACTTTTTATAAATAAGTGCCTTCTATAAATACCCTAACAATTTGCTGTTTGCTACTAAGGAAAAATCCTAGCCATTCTTTAATGTTAGTATACATTTTTCTAACTAATTTATTATAAGAGCTAAATAATTCCATTGCTATTTCTGACTTACATGTAAATATCCCCATATATTAGGCTTAAGTGAAATTTATAGTTTTGTACAGACCGATAGTATTTAATGGCATATATTTAATATAAACAGAGAAGTATTGTAAAAAGTTCAATATCATCTTTTAGGGCTAAGGGTGGGTTAAGTACAAAGATATTTTCCTCATGAGCACTTTTTTTCTTCTCACTCTTCCTCTGTTTCTGGCACCTGGGCTGATAAAAGGGAGCATCACTTGCTTTCTTGAATGAAGTATGGCCTCCTATGATACAAGAATAAGGGGAGGACAAGGTGGTTCCTTCAGGAAGCAAGCATGGAGTATTGCAAATGTCCGGTGTGTTGTATTTAATGTCACCCCAAAACTTCATCTCCATTGTAACCGTTGAGGGTGGAAAATCCTATTATGGTAATTGAAAGGTGGGGCCTTGAAAAGGTGATTAGATTCTAGGATCATGCCATAGGAAATGCATGATTAATGGTGATTAGAGGCGTGGTTCTGAGGGCTTTAAAAGAAGCGAATATGAGAAATTAGTCTCTCTCTGCTCCACCATTTTTGCAATATGATACTCTGTTGTCACTGTCACCAACACCAAGTCTCTCACCAGATGCATTCCCTGGACTTTGGAATTCCCAGCCCTAGAAACCATAAGAAATAAATTTTGTTTTCTTTATAAATTACCCAGTTCTTTATATTTTGTTATAAGCAACAGAAACAGACTAATACATCCAGCTATGGTCTAGGCTTAAAAGTTGAAAGTATTTTTTGATATTTTTAGACTGATTAGCCTAAAATTGAAACACAGATTTCAGGAATAAACAGAGCTAAAAAATCAGTAGTTCAGGTATACATGATATCCCCTCTGCTATCACCCTGAATACTTATTTAGATGGAAATAAATTATTGGAGGTTGACCACATATGTTTATATATTCTCGATCCAATAATAAAATAAAGTAAGTTATATTTCCAAAGACAAAGGGAGCTAGAGAAAAGGCAACAGTAAATAAAATATTTCAAAAAAAGTTTGAAGACACAAGAGAAGTATGTTTATATATTCTCGATCCAATAATAAAATAAAGTAAGTTATATTTCCAAAGACAAAGGGAACTAGAGAAAAGGCAACAGTAAATAAAATATTTCAAAAAAAGTTTGAAGACACAAGAGAAGTGGTGGAGTGATAATTGATTTAGGAAGCAAATTTATTACCTGAGTGACTGTAGCATGGATTGCCAATGAGCTAAAAGCCAATCTATTCTACAGATCCCCCTAAAGTCTCATTAGGTGGAGGAATTGAGTATACAGATGGCTGGGATTGAAAAGAAAGACTTGTCAAAAGTCTTAGGACAGAGCAGTTGTACTACCCAGATCCTGTCTCCCATTGGGAACCATCCAGAAACATCCCTTTACTACACTGGCAGGACATGTAGATTTATTCTGTGAGTAATGTGAATGTGAGATACTCCAGATGCAGAAGCACAGGCTACTTCAGATGGCTGGAGTAAGTTACCTGCTGAAAACTGGAGGATGGATTGAAAACATATACATCAACTGTGGCACATCTACCTCTTCCTGGGTCTAGCTTCTGCAAAACAAGTGGATAGATTTATAAGCTATTAACAAGAGAGAGAGGCAAAAGGAATTCCCATGTTCACAACTGGGCACCAAGACAATGACAAGTTTATCGTGATAAATGAGCACTGAGTCTGTGAGAAAATATTCATGGGTGGGTGGGGGAAGGCGGGGGGAGATTGAACAGCTAGATGTTTGGTGGGTTTACCTTTGGCAAAAATTTTGACAAGTATACAGCAGATCTATTTGAGCATTTGGAATACAATTCTAATAAAAACCTTATTTTCTTTATTAAGAAACAATAAAGGAAGTAACTGCAAGAAGAAAACAATTTAAAAGGGTTAAGTCAGAATTGGGAGTTGGGATAAAAATGAGTATGAGCAGGTTGTTTTTCACTATAAGTGCTTTCAGGCTTTATTCCTTTTTCTTTTTTCTTTCTTTTTTTTTTAAACTATAGGCTTATACTAATTTGATAAAATATAAAAGTAATTTGAAAAGTAGTAATATTTAGGATTTAGAGATCTACTATGGAGTAGAAAAGACAAACATTAGGTAATCTGCCAATAGCTCCTTTCATTCAAAGCTGGCCTTTATTGATCATTTATAAAACCATTCAAATTCTTTCTGAACACAGATACCTGTCTGAGTGAGTACATTATTTGAACAAGACATATTACTGGATAAATATTAAATTCTTTTTATACAGCTTACAGAACAGAATGATAGAAAAAAATCAAAACATAAAGCAACAATGAGGTAAAATAATTCTGGTGGTAGTAAAAATGTTAAGAGGCGGGACGAGCCCGTGGCGCACTCGGGAGAGTGCAGCGCTGGGAGCGCAGCAGCGCTCCTGCCGCGG
>NW_007727062.1:436279-461507 GCF_000696425.1 Galeopterus variegatus
AAAGTGGAAAACTTTAAGTCAAGCATGAATAATTAAAATTTTTAGAATTATAATGTGTGATAGGTGCTACATAGCATAAATTTAAATTCATAACACTCAAAGGAAAGCACTAATATTCATATGTGTTGTTGAAAACATTTCCCAGGAGCATAATTTCTCTTTTGCCCTGTGGCAGAGAGAGGCAAGGTATTCATCAAGAGCATGCTTCTCTCTCACAAGGAGCAAGACTTCATTTACTAGCCTATCATGTAGCTATGGGGAGGGGACTATGTGTTCGAGTTTAGGCCACAAAAGGTAATCAGAGTGATGTGCTTCATTTCCAAGTCTGTTCATAAAATCCTTCATGTTTTCCTTCAGATTCTTTCTGGTTTTGACGCTGACAACTGAAACCTTGGAAGCTTCATGTTGTAGATGGCAGAATCCCATATGGAGGAGGCCTGGACACATCTATCATCATTTCTTTGAGAAGCATCAATCAGAAACATTTATTTGGACTCTATATGAGTGAAAGGTAAATCTCCATCATATCTGAACCATTATGAAGTTTGTGACCTGTTTGTTACAACCACCAGTATGTTTTAATTAATATGTTCCTCCATATGAAATAAGTAAGATGAGGCATGGAATATGATAGTCATGTCAAAGAAGGCAAATAACTCTCTCCAATTGCGAACTCCAATGTGAAAGTGTGCAAGAACACTGGAAAGGAGAAGGTGTTCTCCGTTTGCCAAACATAATCCAGTGAAATCATTAACAGACATTATGAAAGGGAAATTTCTCAATTAAACATGATTTTTTTTAAGTGCAACTGCAAATAGTCCTCAGGAATGATTGTAGCATGTTATATTCATACTTGAAATTATAATGTTTTGTGTTTGGGAATTTATTCCCTTAATTTTATCAGTTCATTCTCAGTTCTTTCTCTACTGGTGCTTACCTTTTTCTTATTGATGCATGAGGATACTTTATATAGTAAGGAATTCTGTTTATAAATGCAATGTACCTTATATTTGTAATTAATATTTTTCCTAATGTTCAATTTAATTTTAACTTCATTATTATTGGCACTTTAATGTTTATATTACTAAAGGAATACATATTCAGTGACGGAAACTTAGAATTAATAATAAGATAATTAAAGACACTTCCTGCAAAAAAAAAAAAANTTTTTAAGTGCAACTGCAAATAGTCCTCAGGAATGATTGTAGCATGTTATATTCATACTTGAAATTATAATGTTTTGTGTTTGGGAATTTATTCCCTTAATTTTATCAGTTCATTCTCAGTTCTTTCTCTACTGGTGCTTACCTTTTTCTTATTGATGCATGAGGATACTTTATATAGTAAGGAATTCTGTTTATAAATGCAATGTACCTTATATTTGTAATTAATATTTTTCCTAATGTTCAATTTAATTTTAACTTCATTATTATTGGCACTTTAATGTTTATATTACTAAAGGAATACATATTCAGTGACGGAAACTTAGAATTAATAATAAGATAATTAAAGACACTTCCTGCAAAAAAAAAAAAAATCCAGGCCCAGATGGCTGTGCTAGTAAATTTACCAAACATTTAAAGAATAATTATTAATTTGATCTCTTTATTTTTATATGTCTATTCAGGTTTTCTATTTCTTTTTGTGTCAACTTTGTAGTTTATGTTTTTCCAGGAATTTATTTTAGCTTTATAAATTTGGCATTTATTTGTTTATAGGATTCCTTTATATTACCTTTTAAAATTATTTTGTAAGGTCAGTAGTAATACCCCCTCTTTCAATTCTGATTTGAATATTTTCACATTCATTTGCTACAAATTTAGAAAATTTCTTATAAAGAAAAATAGAAAAGAGTACACTCAGCTTCTTCCTAAAATAACACTTCCTTAATTTGTATTGTGAGTTAATAAAATACTGCTACTAAATATGTGTTGATGAACTGATGACAACAATTTATGAATAACACTTGCTCAATTTTTGCATCATATAATGACAATTATTTTTTATATCATAATATTCTTCCTATCAATTTAAATTAAAAATTGTTCTTAAATTTTCAAACTATGGATGGACATTATCATTCATTAATATGATATTGAAACACGAGGCAAAACTCACCAGAAATAGGCCAAACAGAAGATTTTTGATGATATTTAGTCATCTATTTTTCTGGTCACTTTTCGAGGTATATTTGTAAAACTGAGATAACACTATATTAGAAGATGTATTATCATTACAGAGGCTTTTTAAAAAATGTATTTTCTTCCTCATACTTAATCAAAGCTACATTGTACACACTACAATTTATTTCACTGATCTCTTCTTGCTCAACATTTATAGTGGTTTAAAAATTTCTATGAAGATCATCTAATAGATGATTATTTGTGAAATTTTAAATTAAAAAAATAAACTTATGGAAATGAAATTTCTGTATCAAGTATATAAATTCGATAAATATTAACAGGTTACCCTCCAGAAAAGTAAAAGTTGAATCTTTTCCCAAACTCAAAACTCAAAAACAGAGACATGTTTTTCTACTACTATTTGAAAATGAACCCAACAACTTTTTTTTTCACGATGACACACTATTTTTCCTCTAATCACTCAACCCCATTTAAAATGTTTTCTCTGCTCCTCCCATTTTCTTTCTATTTATGCCTCTTAGGAGACCTTCAAAATGCTTTCACTTTTGCCACCTGACCTCTCACAACCTACAGATTTTGTTGTTGCCTGATGGGAGTTTAATAGATATCTCTACAATTTCATAAGTATTTATTAGGTTTATAGATTCCACTACTTCCTGTTCAGTTTTTCCTATATTAGTATCAAATTCTTGTTATTTAAAAAAATGTTTTCTTAGTATTTTTTTAGATCTGTTATGTGAATAATATATTTTTTGAATGCTTGCATATCCCCAAATATCTATTTTTACCTTAATTTGAGTCTGTAGTAGCTATGTTTTTTCTCAAGTGTTTGTAGCATTTATTCCACATTCTTCCAACATCTCATTTTGTAGATGAGAAGTCCAAAGCAGCAGATTCCTTACCTATGAAAATTATTCATCCTTCTCTCAAGAGGCATGTAAGATTTTACATTTTCACTAGACTTAAGGAATTTTACAGACTATACTGAGACACATGTCTCTTCTCGTAGTATGTCCTGGCTTTAGAGAGAGGCATTTCAGAATGCAGGTTTAGGGCTTTCTATAGTTCAGTGAACATTTTTTGCTTTGGTATGATTTCATCTATTCTATTATATTTGTTCATAATTATAATTATGTATGTGGCAGGTCACCTGGATATTGCCTCCAAGTTTCTGATCTTTTCTTACACTTTTCATATTTTTTTGTTCTATACTTTTGGCTATTACTTGCACTAAGCTTCTAGGCAACCAAATCTAGTCTCACCACCTATTTGCATTTGTATAGTTTGATAATTCCATTTGTTAGGTACCATAAAACACTGGTTGTATCATTGTGCATGTCTTTTAATACTGCAATTTTTAAAAATTCAAGTTGCTTTTTATCTTTCTTTGATGCATATAGTATCCTTATGATAATTAAAGGCGATTTGCAATGATGGTGTAACTTCATCTGTAATAGAATGCAGAACACACACAAATACATATGCACACACACAGTCAAGATAATATTAAAAACAGCTAATGAGACACACACATACAAATTTCAGAATACAAAGAAAACAATTAACTTCGAAAAATAATTTCCCAATAGGCACAAGAAAAACAAAAACAGTAGAAGACAATATTCAAGTTGATGAAAGTAAATGATGCAACATCAAAATCGATACCCAGAAAAAAACTAAATAAAAGAATTAGTCAAGTAAAGAAATTTTAAAAAATGAAAACCTGAGAATTTCCAACCAACAAGTCCACATTAAAACAATAACTGAATGACAGACTTTGGAAAGAAGAAAATGTTATCCCAGAAAGAAAGCGCAAAATGCACAAAGAAATACTGAATAAAGAAGTTGAGCTACTTCTGCTATCTTGCAATATAATACACTGCATTGCTGCAGCCACCAGCAAGGAAGACCTTTACCACATGTGTTCTCTGAACTTTGGACTTCTGCCTCAGAAACTAGGTTTCCTGGCAATTCTTGCTTGTTATACCAAGTCTTCCTGCCACCAAATTCCAAGCTTTCATCTACTATATTGTATTGGCGGGTTGGGCAACTCCCTTCCAAGTGCTGACTCAGAGACCCATTTGCTTTGCAAGAGGCCTCCCAGACTTTACAATTGCATTTTAGAACTGCTGCCTCCTCCTGGATGTCAGAGGGGATTTCTGGGAAGATAGCAGACTAGAGGTGCCAAGGGCAAGTTCACAGAAGAAGATCAAAACAGGTCCTTTGCCACCATTGCCATATTTGCCAGAGGCATTGTCCAGTCCCAGAACTGTCGCCCATTGCAGAGAAGCTCCCTGCAGAACAGCAGTCCTGCAGGTGGCCCATCACTTCAGTGACAGACTCTACAGATGCACGAAAGGCAGCAGTAACCACTGCTGTAATTGCTGCCACGACAAGCTAACCCCACTGGTGCCAAGGACACTGCAAAAGCAAGGGAGGCAGTTGCAGCTGCTGGTGCCACTGCCACACCCATGAGTTAACCCCACTGCTGCTGCTATGAGGTAACCGCGCTGCTACCAAGGATACCACAGACACAAGGGAGGCAGTTGCAGCTGCTACAAGGTAGACCTGTTATGACCAAGGACAACACAGACATGAGGGAGGTAGTTGCAGGCAACAACACTGCTGCTACCCCCATGAGGTAACCCCACTGCAGCTGCAGACCCCATACATGCCAGGGAGGCAGTTGCACCCACCGATGCTGTCACCTCCAGCATGAGATAATCATGCTGACAGTGCAGACACCAGAGCTATGCAGTCCGACAGCTATGGAAACCTAGCCAAGTGGGCAGCTGCTGCAACTGCCACTGCTGTAGTCGCTGACACCATGAACATTGCCAGGCAGCCACCATCATTGTGAGAGCAGCACACTGCCACTGGAGCCACCACTGCCATGTGAGCAACCCACCAAAGCCACCTCCACAACCAGTGCCACCACAAGGGCAATGTGCTACCACAGCAGCAGCATTCATAGCTACTGCTGCTGTGCAGGTGGACTACTTATCACTCTACTACATTCACACAAGGAGGGTCACCACAGGAGTCCAGGGAAGGTGGGCAATAGAAAGAGCATCTTCTCTACCAGATGAACAGACATCAATGCAGACAAACTAGAAATATGAAAAAACAAGAAAATATGAGTCCACCAAAAGAATACAGTAACCCTCAATTATGAGAACCCATAGAGCAGGAAAACCTTGAAATGACCAAAAAGGAATTCCAAGTAAAAGTTTCAAAGAAACTCAATGAGATATAAGTAGACCAACTTAGATGAAATAATAAATTGAGCAAAACTATCTAGGATATGAAGAAGGAAATTTGCAAAGAGATCAACACTTTAAAAAAGTATATAATAGAACTCATGGAGCTGGAGGAATCATTCAATGAAATAAAAACCACAACTGAGAGGTTAAGCAGTAGATTAGAGCAAGAAGAAAAAAGAATTTCTGATTTTGAAGACAGTCTTTTCAAAATAAATCAGTCAGACTAAAAAAAAAAAAAAAAGAAAAGAAAGAAAAAGGAACTTAAAAAATGAAGAAAACCTAAGAGAAATAGCAGATAATCTTAAGTGCATAAACATCTGAATCATGGGCATTCCTGAAAGGGAGGAGAAAATAAAAGCATTGAGAACATATTCAGTGAAATAATAGCAGAAAACTCCACAGGTAGAGGGAAAGACACAGACCTTCAGATTGAGGAGGCTCAAAGATCCCCAAACAGGTACAATCCAAAAAGGTCATTTCTGAGACATGTTATAGTCAAACTAGCAAACTACAAAGACAGAGAGAATCCTAAAAACAGCAAGAAAAAGTATCAAGTCACTTATAAAGGTGTTATAAAGACTAACAGCAAACTTCTCAACAGAAACTCCCCAAGTCAAAAGAGAATGGGATGTTATTTTCAAACAAACAAACAAACAAAACAAACAAACAAACAAACAACCCCCCCCCCAGCAAACTTCCAGCCAAGAATACTATACCCAGCAAGGCTCTCTTTCAGAAGTGAGAGAGAAATAGTGTATTTCACAGACAAACAAAAACTATGAGAGTTCACCACCAAATGACCAGCCCTACAAGAAATCCTCAAGGGAGTCCTGCATCAGGAATCCAAAAAATGATTATCACTACCATGAATACACAAGAAAGAACAGAACCCACTGGTAGACCAAAAATGCAAATGAGAAGGAGAAAGAAACTGTCTTGCCACCTCCTAAAACCAACAAATACTGAAGATAAACCATAAAAGGGAAAGAAAGAAACAGAAGATATTTAAAACCTCCTACATAAAACCAATAAAATGCCAGAAGTAAGACAATATCTTTCTGAAAGAACCCTAAATGTGAATGGATTACATTCCACACTCAAAAGATACAGACTGAATGACTGGATTAAAAAGCAAGACCTAACTATATGCTATCTGCAAGACTTTAAACCAAAAACTATAAAAAGAGACAAAGAAGGCCACTGTATAATGATAAAGGGATCTATCCAGCAAGAAGACATAACAATCATATCTATCTATCTATCTATCTATCTATCTATCTATCTATCTATCTATCTATCTATGTACACACTCTACATCAGAACACCCAGATATATAAAGCAAACACTATTAGACCTAAGGAAAGAGATATACACAAATACAATAGCTAGGGACTTGAACATGCCTTCCTCAGTATTGCACAGATCATCTAGGCAATGAATCAACAGAGAAATACAGGATTTAAACCATACTGTAGACCAACTGGACTTGGCAGATAGCTACAGAACTTTTCATCCAACAACCACAGAATATAAATTCTTCTCATCTACACATGGAACATTCTCTGGGATAGACCACATGTTACACCACAAATCAAGCTTCAACCCAGTTAAAAAAAAATGAAATCATTTCAAGTAACTCCTCAGAGCACAGCAGATTAAAACTAGAAATCGATAACAAGTAAAACTCTGGAAACTATACGAACACATAGAAATTAAAAAACATGCCCCTGAATGACCTATGGGTCCAACAAAAAATCAAAAATGAAATCAAAAGACACATCATACAAAAATATGTTGATGTTGCACAAGCAATACTGAGAGGGAATTTTATTGCAATAAATATTTATATTAGAAGAATAAAAAGATTTCAAATAAACAACCTAATGCTACACCTCAAAGAACTAGGAAAACAAGAACACTCCTATCCCAAAATTAGTAAATGCATAGAAATAATTAAGATAAGAGCAGAAGAACTAAGTGAAATAGAAACCCTCAAAATGATACAAAAGATCAATGAAACAAAAAGTTGGTAATTTGAGAAGATAAACAAAATAGACAAACCATTAGCCAGGCTAACCAAAAAAAAAGAGAGAAGACCCATGTAACAAAAATCAGAAATGAAAAAGTAGACCTTATGATCAATACCACAGAAATACAAAGAAGCATTAGAGACTATTATAAACAACTATACACCAACAAATTTGAAAACCTGGAGGAACTGCATAAAATTTTGGACACATACAGACTACCAAAGCCAAACCAGAAAGAAATAGAAAACTGGAACAGACCAATAACAAGCAATGAGATTGAAGCAGTAATCAACAATTTCACCCAAACAACAAAAAGCCCAGGACTAGAGGGCTTTATTCCATCTACCAAATGAATTCTACCAAACCTCTAAAGAGGAACTAACATCACTTCTCTTCAAACTATTCCAAAGAATTGAAACTGAGGCCATTCTCCAAAACTCATTATATGAGGCCAGAATGACCTTGATACCCAAACCAGACAAAGATACAACAACAACAAAACTATAGGACAATATCTTTGTTGAACACAGAAATAAAAGTCTTCAACAAAATATTAGCAAACAGAATAAAACAAAACATCAAAAAAATCATATACCACAATCAAGTGGGATTCATCCCAAGGATGCAAGGATGTTCAACATACATGAGCTAATAAATGTGGTTCACCACATCAACAAAATCAAGAACAAACAAACATATGATCATCTCAATAGCTGCAGAAAAAGCATTTGAAAAAATTCAATACTCCTTCATGATAAAGACTCTCAACAAACTAGTTACAGAAAGAAATTATCTCAATACAATAATAGCGTTATGCAATAATCCCAATGCCAATATCATCCTGAATGGTATTGTAGAATAGTAGCAAGACAAGGATGCCCACTCTTACCACTCCTATTTAGCATACTATTGGAAGTACTAGTCAGAGCATTTAGGCAAGAGAAAGAAATAAAGGGCATCCAGATTGGAAAAGATGAGTCCAACTTTCCTTGTTTGCAGATGACATGATCATTCATATATATATATATGAAATGAAGAAAGCTAGCTAATTAACAATAGTCGAAAACTAAAATACCTAGGAATAAAGTTAACCAAGGATGTGAAAGATCTCTACAATTAGAACTACAAATCATTGTCAAAAGAATTTAAAGAGAACACAAAAGGATGGAAGAATATTCTTTGTTCTTGAATTGAAAGAATTAATGTTGTGAAACTGTTCATACTACCCAAAGCAATCTACAGATTCCACACAAAGCACAGCCAACAAAAGAAAAAGTAAATAAATGGGATTTTATCAAACTAAAAAGCTTCTGCACAGCAAAACAAACAATTAATATAGGAAAGATACAACTACAGAGTGGGAGAAAATATTCGCAAACTATGCACCTAACAAAGGATTAATATCCAGAATATACAAGGAACTCAAACAACTTAACAGTAAAAAAAAAAAAAAGATAACCTGATTTAAAAATGGGCAAAGGAGCTGAATAGGCATTTCTCAAAGGAAGACATACAAATGGCCAACAGACACATGAAAAAATGCTGAACGTTACTCAGTATCAAGAAAATGAAAATCAAAACCACACTGTGATATCATCTCACCCCAGTTCAATTGGCTATTAACAAAAAACAGAGAATAACAAATGCTGGCACAGATCTAGAGAAAGGAGAACCCTCCTATGTTGTTGGTGAGACTATATATCGGTGCAGTCATTACGGGAAACAGTATGGAGTTTTATCAAACAACTGCGGATAGAACTGCCATACTATCCAGCAGTTCTACTGCTGGGGCTATACTCAAAGGAATGGAAATCATCATGTTGAAGGGATACCTGCACCCAATGTTTATCACAGCTCTGTTTACAATAGTCAAGAGATGGAACCAACCTAAATGCCCATCATTGGATGACTCGAAAAGGAAAATGCGGTATATATAGACAATGGAATACTAATGTATCATAACAAAGAATGAAATTCTGCCACTCACAACAACATGGATGAACTTAGAAAAAATAATGTTAAGTGAAATAAGCCAGGCATAAAAAGAGAATTACTGGATGTACTCACTCATAAGTGGGAGCTAAAAGATAAACAATATTTTTAAAAAAGAAAAAGATACAACAATCACAATAAAATGTTGAACTTTCAAAAGGAAAGACTAGAACTGAGGTTACGAGAGGTGGGAATGGGGGAGAGGAATTAGGGTAAGGGTGGAATTGACAAAGGGCCATAAAAAATGATTACATTGTATAATGTTGAATATACTAATTATCCTGAAGTGAGCATCATATACTGCACATAGGTATTGATATTCGACTCTGTATCACACAGATATGAAAAATCAACTATGTCAAAATAAAAAAAATACTTCTATTATCTACTAGTGCATCAATTTTCTTTTACAATTTTTTTCTTATAGATCATGTATTTTACTACACGTATATACACGTGCACGTTCACACACATATACATATATATATGTATGCATACATACTAGTTATGAGTGTATATATGTGGTATTTATAATACAGTTAAGAAAAAATAGTTGAGAAACATGTTTGTAAATCTAAACAAACCTTAACTTTATACAACAATAATAATGATATCTAGCTTGTTTGAGGCACAAAAATAAAACAGAACTAAAATATTCCAATTGAATAACTCTTGATGGTACAGTTTAAAGTAAGAATGAAGTTATTAAATTGATAATTTCATTAAACCATTTAATACTCTTCTACAAGTGTCTGGTGTTAGAACTAGAAAAAAAAAAAGAAACTGAATATAGAATAAGACCAAAAATACATGAGAAATGTCTGGGTAACTAAAAAAAGAAAACACAACAATGCAAAACTTTGACTCTGCTTTAGGCAGAAGAAGTAAAATTGTTAGAAATGTATTTCTGAAAGCAAATTGTACCTATTTCTATTAAAAACCAGGTACTTCCTGATCATACAAAAAAATTTAAATATATTTAAATGACATAAGTTTGAAGTCCTGTTCCTTATTATTAAAAATATATAAAAATCCAGCATTGCTTAATTTAAATTTTGTTTTGTTTGGTTTTTCTTCTGCTCCATACATTTCTTTTCAGCTAACAATTACATCATGTGCTCAACATAAAAATATTCAGGGATAGAGCATATACCTGTAAATAAAAATGTTTGCTTCCTTATTTGTTTTGTTTTTTAATTTTCACTGGATATCATTCTCCATTTCGATGAAGTAGAATCAATTTTCTCTTATAATTCCAATATGGCAATATATTTGCCATATATTTAAAAAATAACTCATAAAAATCTTAGAAAATCTTCATATTCTCATACAAAGAAAATTAAATTTATAAATCTAAAAATTGCATATAGAATGCACCAGCCCATCTGGTTCTTTCAGATCATTCCTACAGTAAAATCAAGGAAATCATTCTAATCTCATATAAACTATATTAGGTATTAGGGGAAGAAAACATACCCACATCATTTTATAAGTCTGGTATAACTTAGAAATTATAACTGGGTTATAAAAGTTTAAAAAAAGAAAGTTACACCAATTTTTTACTTAGAGCAGATCAAAAACTCTAAATCACTACATAATATTAGGAAACTATAAAATATATTAACATATAGAATTAGTATATGCATTTGGATTTTGCATATATATGTTTATATGTAAATGTAGTATATGTATATACAGGGTATACACAAGTGTGTCATGTCTACAATAAAATATATAAATGAATATTATATATATATACATATACACATAGATAACTGTACATTTTGTATACGTACAAACATATGCATGCACATGATACAACAAAGTTGAGTATGTTCTAAGAATGAAAGGATCGTTTATTATCAGAACATTACTGAATGCACTTCACAAATTTAAAATATTTAAGAGAAAAAAAGCATGTGATCAACACAGTGCAAAGAAAAGCATTTGATAAAATTTGAAAATCGATATTATCAACATAGGCATAGAGATATTTATTCTTATCTTAATAAAATATACCAGTCAAAAGCCTGCAGCAAGCATCATGCTTGATATAGATACATGAGACATAACAACTTCATAAACCTACACAAGGATGCATTATTACTGTATATCTTCAGTATTTCATTGGTAATTCTTGAAAAATGAACAAATAACCAAAGGAAATAAACTTACAAATACTGCAATGAAAAAAAATGTCTATTTGCATATTTATTTATAGTCTACTTAAGTATTTATTATTCCTTACATCTTTTATATCACATAATTTTCATATACACAGAAAAAAATGTATTTGAAAACAAAAAAATCAATTTCAAATTCTCCCTCTCTGTTGTGAATAAGTTTAATTAATAAACTGAAGTATTTTAGAAATAGGTACTTAAGTTTCTCATGTTTTAAAAATTTATTAATATTTTATATAATATTAACTATTTAAGAACATGCTTTCAATTTTTTTTCTTTCTTTAGTAACCTGAGTATATTAAACATTTTTACTTTTTGCAAGAAAAGATTACTTGTTTTCATTTTTCCAAGTCATTGTTTATTATTTTAACACAATTTGCCTTGAGAATGAGTGTAACTATCACACCTTATTCATTTTCTCATAAATTCATTACACATTATAGAAACATATGTTTATTCATTCAAAAGTAGTCTGCTCTTATGTACCAAGCAATAGGTCAGGTATTAGGGTTGCAATGGTGAACAAAAAAGTGAGAGTCTCCATCTTCATAGAACCTATGAGGTGACAAGAATTATGGTAAAAAATCAGTTGAAGGCATTTAGATAGATATTAGGAAAAAATTAATTAGAAGCTAGAGAATCAGTATATTAAATAAGATCTGATCTTATTTAGAAGCCTAAAAAATGTTTTCCCAAGGATTTGCTATTTGAGCTGAGATCTGGTTTTAATAGGCAGTCCTCCTGTAACTAGATAGAGGAGACTGAGAATAATAGTTCTAGAAAGAGGAAAAATCATGTGGGGGTTATGAATAATGGATGTATGATGGAGCATTCATAAAAACAAAAAAAGTCAGGTTTGGACAAGCACACATAAAAAAGATAAGGATATCAGGCAACAGTTTAGAGAAGTTAAAAAACTTGTAGGCTATGGCAATCATATGAGCTCCTCTAAAGGGCAATGAGAAAATTACAAGAAGATAATGTATACGATCAGATTTGCTTTTTACATGTTACTTGAATATGCTGGAGTGAATGAATAAAGGTGATTGCTAAATTAGGATGAAATCAAGAAAACTTGGCTATAGAGGTGTCAGTCATAGCTTCCATTATTGACATACTGAATTTGAGATGCCTTTAAGATATCTTAAGGAGACACATTGGGTAGGCAATATGCCTATAAAAATCTATAAAGGCAATGCTTTGTCTGAAATTGTAGTCATGGTCACATTGTATAATGAATTAACTGAATGAGATTCTACAGAGAAAATCTACACTGTAAGAAAGAAGAGTGTCCAGGGCTCAATTTTAATGGCCTCCAATATTTAAGGATAGATGAAGGATGAGGAACTGACAAATGAGTCTGAGAAGACAGTAAGAAACTAGGATCAGAGGAAGAGCAAAATGACTTGATGTTAAAGAAATACAGTTTATCAGAAAGAAGAGTTGATAGTATGGAATGCCTTATCAGATATAGCAAATACTAAGATATGTTAGATTTCAATGTATAAACAAACATGTAAATAAGACTTGAATTCATTCATCAAAAACTAATTATATTAAATATAATATGTGCTTCTGGATGTTAAAGGAAAAATTTTCCAATCTCATTTTTGGTGGACTTTAAGTGCTTCCATATACAGCAGACCTAGGCCATACCACTCAGCAGATTAAAGTTTAGCTGTGCACAAACTGCTTGCCTTTCAGAGGCTTAGCCCTGTGTTTGGATCACTAAAGCGATCGATGCCACGCTCCAATATCTGTAGAGAAGCCATGATGTAAGATTAATAAAGAATGTAATTGAGCCAGTTTCACAACTCTTAAATCTTCACTCATAAAAAGATTATAATGAGTTCGAAGTTAGAAAATAAAGAGACTATTTTAATACCATCAAAGTTGGTGTTTCCCCCTTACCCCACGTAAAAAAAGTGATCCTGTATGGAGACTGCCTGACACTCGGAGAACTTCACAAACGATCTATACAAATTGGGGGGAATAATAGACTGTATATTTGACTTCTGTCTGGAGAGACCAAAAGATGAGAGTTGGTCAGTCTGCTTGCCTTACCTATGGGGCCCAAGAGAGGTGGATATGTTACAATTGGCCTGATTTCCCAAAGTATTTTGAAAAAGAAATGAGTGATTCCCACAGCAAATGTGGGCCACAGTAGTGAAGGTTCCAGGGTCTGGTGGTCACAGATAATGGAGAACCTAACTCAGCAGAATGAAAGTGGACCTCTGAAGTGAGGGGCTTAGGAAACAGGGGTGATCAACAACTGTGGAAACAGCATTCCTTCCCACACTTCACAGGAACTTCAGGTTTGAGATCTCCAGCTAAAGAGTTAGATTTCCACTACATTTCCATAAAGAGCCCCACAGGAAAAATAATTGGTATTAAATACCTCTCATATCCAGGAACTTAATGTCCCCTCATGAGAATATTAGTCAAATAAAGACTTTTCTGCCCTTTTTTCTCACCTCTTTCTCCAATGAGCATACCTGGATGGCTTAGAAATCATGATGTGTCAACTAGGTGGGAAATAGATATGGCAATTGTCCATCCTTCCACCACAGCAGAAGACTACCCTGCTCTGAGTCTAGGCTAAGCCATGGTGGCAGCTACAACATTAAGTGACATCTAAAAGTTTTACTATTATGCCAGATTAGTCTTACCTGACAATGATCCCAAATCATGGAGCTTAACCTAATTTTTATCCACAAGCAATAAAGAAACATTCACACAGAACAATGTAAAGGGATAGTGATAGTAAAACATAAAACTGCTTCTGATTACAGCCCTTGTGTCTTTTTTCATGAACATAACTGCTACACTTATACCTATTATAAAATATTTATCTCTATTTTTACAAATCCTTGGTATATATTATAAATTTTATAAGTATTTTAATACATTTACATTATTAACAATTAATATTAGTATGGTTCAAAAGCCTAGTGTGACTTGCTTCTTTTTTCCCATTGCTTGATCTGAAGCAGAGGTCAACAAATTATAGCTTGTAGGCAAAATGTAATTCTTTGCCTGTTGTAAATAAACTTACTGGGACGTAACTATACTCATTTGTTTACATATTATCTATAATTTTTTGCTATAACAACGGATTTGAGCTGTTGATACAAAGACTGTATGGCCAATAAAACCTAAAATATTTACTATACAGAAAATGTTTGCCAACCTCTGACCTACAGCAATTTTCTATCTTACCTTCAGAATAAGATGTAAAAGCAACTTCACCATATTAAAAGACTTTTTACTTAACAGCTCATTTTCAAAATGATAGTAACAGATTGATTTTAAATGAAAACAAAACATGTTATTGTGTTTATGTGTATAGCATGCTTTCATGAAATCCTGAAAACTGCCAAAATTATGCATCTTTCTTACAAATATTAAGTATTTTCATTTATTTGTTGCAAAGATATGTCACTGTCAGTTGGCTACTCAATTGTACTCTTATTTAGAATAGAAGGGGTGATGTGTATGACTTAGTTAACTTAGTTAACTGCAATTAATGTGTTCTAAAAAATACATATAATAGACAGGGCCTGGAAAATTTGTTTTTCAAAATTTTCAATAATTTTCAATGATTTCTATAATATTAATTGAAATGGATTTCAAATTGGAGTAAAAAGTAAAATGAAAATGTAACAATATAAACAATCATCTGTAAAAGATAGGAAATGAGACTGAAAATGCTCTATTAACAAGTACTGATATCTGATATAATGATAAATGTCATCTAAAAAGAAACACCACCAACATTAACCCTGCAATCATCCAGTGACATATTTACAAGTATCTAAAAGAAACACAAAGTTTCAGTGATATTGAAAACTCAGTATATTATGTAACCAATAGGTCTAGGAAAACATAATATAAGTGAGGTTATCGAGAATTTAAAATGTGAGATCAAAATCAAGTCTGGAGACGTATTTTGTTCCTGGAAAGTACTCACTCATAATCATCATTAGAATGAAAATGTCATTAGTAGTATAATTGCCACAACTAAAACACATATAAAGTCGTGTGTTTGTGTGTGTGTGTGTGTATACACACACACACACATATATATAATGGGAGAGAAGGTGGGAGAATAAAATAGGGGAAACCAATCCATTATACTTTGAGACATGAAGTTATCTCATTATACATAGCAATGTTACCAGAGGAGAGGGTCTGGGGAGGTTGAGTTGCTGACCTTTCAACTCTGTCCCCTGCCAGGTTCTTGACTCCACTGAAGGAAAGAATTCAAGAACAGAGTCAGAGTGGAAAGTGAATGAAAGTTTAACAGAACAAGTAAAGAATACACACTTCACAGGCAAAGTGCTGGTAGGCTCTAGAGTGAGCAGCAACTGCTTCAATCCTGGCTCCCACCTTTTATAGCTTCCACCTTTTATAGCTCACATCCTAACATTTTCATGCTGTCTATGAATATTTTAACTAAGGGGTTTGTTCCTGGTTCTGAAACTCCTATGTAACTCCTAGTCTGTGCATGCTCCATCACTGACCTTGATCAAGTTGGCCTCCTGCAGTCTCAATCTCCCCATGTGGCTGCTAATAATAGGTGCAGCATGCAACAGAAACTCAGAGCCCAGAGGAGGGGCCCGAAACTTTGGAAGTATTTTGGGACTCAAATTGGTTTGAGAGACCCAGCCTCAGGGAAACAGACCACCTTCTATCTCAGTAAGAGCCAAATTAAGGACTTGGCAGCTGGTCAGTTGGCCATGACAATTAAATATAAAAGATGTTAACATGCAGAATTTCCAAAATCAATCAATTTGGAAACATATGAACTGGCCCTTCTTTCACTTAGAGAGTGACATCTAATAGAAGTTAAACACATACATACAATCAAAAACAATGAATACAATAACAAAACTAACAAGCACAAAACTCATAGAGTTATAAACCTATATTTCTCTTTGATATATTATGATATGTATATGAAGTCACAAGCTAGTAGAAAATTGATAATCACAAGCAAAGGAAACACTATAACAGAATCATTCATGATGTGTTATTTAGTAGACATTAATGATATATTTTATTACTTAAGTGATAAAACTTTTAACATATCCTTAGAAGTTTCTGGCTTGGAAAATTGCAAAATAAAATTGAATTAGAGAGCATAAAGTTACATGGGAAATGTCTTCAAGATTTCCTTTCTTTAGAACCTTGACCGCAAGAAGTGAATTAGTATGGAAATTGATTTCAATTTCCAAATTTTAATTAATAAACATGACTTATTCCTAGCCCTACACAATTACACAGCGTAAATTGAACAAACATCAGATTGAAGCAAGAAACTCAATTTTAGCCAGCAGAAAGCTTCTAGATATATTTTCTATTTCTATATCTTTTGAGACAACAAATCCTCTTCTACAATTTTATCTTAAGGAAAATAATATGGGAAAAATATAAAGATATATATAAAAATGTTAAACTTAATATTTTTCATAATAATACAAATTTTCAAGTTCTGTTTGTGGGTAATTAAACCTAGGGTTTGGTGTCAAAATAAATGAAACTGGCGGCTGACATTCCCAGCGCTGAAAATATAGACTGAATTGTGATCTAGGAAGAGCATGATCCAGATAGTTGTGATAAGCTGCATACATTCTAAAAATGAGAATACTCAAGCTGAGGATTTTCTACCCTTGGGGAAGAAGAAGGAGATGGAGAGGGAGATGAAGGAGGAGCAAGAAGAGGAGAGACCGATATTATTCCTTATGAGATAAGACACCATACTAAATTCATTGCTAAAACCCAGGAGCTAATTTGAGAAACTGCTATCTAAGAAGAGGAGCTGCATTAGAGATTTGCTGACCTGGTTTCTTTGGATTTATCTTTATTTAGGCTTGTGGCTTAAGGGGGTGGAAATTGTGGGTGGAGTTACAAGCACCCCTCATTACCAGGAATGAGCCAAGTACCTACCATTTTGTTTGGAATCTGCAATATTCCCAATTTTCTATGGGCTCAATGTTCCAGACCCTGATAATCATGGTTCTAGCTGGAGGCCCAGGACACCAGTTGAAGGCAATAGCAAAATTGGTAAACAGAATATGAGTGCGGAGGGAGAGAAGAAAACAAAATTCAAAAAATGGAAAACAATTAACATTACAGCAGCAAACCACAAAGAGAATTGCATATCAGACTTCCAAAGAGCATGATAAAATCCAATGATTTCTATGAAGATGTCTACAAAAGAACAGACAACAAAATAAACAATCTGAATATCAATTTTTCATATGAAATTCATTTTATAGTAGTCTGAGGACTTAAATAAATATACTCAGGATGATAAAAAGGCATAATTTTATTTAAAATTACAAACCAGGATATACAAAAAAGATTAAATAAAGTAAGTTTGGACAGCTATAAAAGCAATAATAGGAAATAGGTATAAAAATATCATGATTGAAATTTGCTATAAATTAAATGATCTGTAGGGAGGACAGATTCAAAAAGACAATTGTGAATTAAAAGGAAGTACTGTGACAGTCATGCAAAACACAGTTTAGAGAGATGTAATTATAAAATTAAAGATGTTAGTAGAGATGGAAGCTAGGTGAAGAGGCTCTCATTTTGTTTCATCAGAAAGTGAAGAGTTTGGATGGAATGGAAGAAAAGCAGTATTTGAGGAAAATTTATTTAAAATGTTTCATAAACTCAAAGATTTACACACAAAGGATCAGTAGAAAAATGTGCTACAGCAAGAAAATAATTGAAGCCAGAGAGAGGTATGGGAAAAATTCGATTAACTTGGATATTAAAAAATAAAAGTATTTAATTAAAATAATTACTAATTATATATATAATTATCCATTTGTGCTTAAAATACAATAACAAATCTCTGAAAATTTGAATGAGGCATGACCATAGGATAAGTTACTAATCATTATCAGAAAGAGAAGACAATTTAATAAATCTAGGCTTTTTTACAAAAGAAATATAATTAAGTCCAACTTTTAAAATCTACAGGCAAACACTAAAAAGATATAATTTTGATCTATCTTTTTTAATCAGAGTGATATAAGACATTTTGGAAATATGACTTTTTCAAACAAAAGGCACAGAAAGGAAAAAAGCATTTTGAAAAAGAAAAAGGAAAACCAAAAATAAGAGTAAACAGAAAATGCAAATTAAGATGGCTTAAATAAATGCAAATATTGATATCAGTAATTTCAATAATATAAAAGAATAACTTTTAAAAACAGTTATCATATTTGCTAATGTGTACATATATATTACATATCCAGTTCTTTGCTTTTTAGGAGACATCAAAAGACAGATACACCCATGCACATATAAAATCATATTGAAACAAAATAGTTGGAAGCAGTGATAGCATGCAAATGTTGAAAAATGAATGCCTGTAGTAGCAATATCAGTATAATTTAAATGAAACACACTAATAAAGATAAAAAGAGAGTCTACATCTTATAGACACACAAATCCGGAGAAGCTATAAAAGTTATGAACCTATATACTAATGATTTCTTTATTTATTCAACAAATAATACAGTGTCAGTCATTGTCCCTGAAGTAAGATAGAAATGAGACAAAATCTCTGATTCAAAGAGCTTGTATTTTAGTAGAGGGATAACAAACATATGCACACACACACACACACACACACACACACACATGCTCACACACTCTCACACACACATACAAATACACAACAAGGGAAGGAGGACAGAGTGAAGGAAAAAGGAAGCCTGCTATGTGGACACCTAGGAAAAGATTACAGGGACTGGGTACAGCAAATATCAATGGCTTGAACAGTTCCAATTGTAAATTCAATGTGACACGTGACTCCTAGTCTTTTACACATTTTAATTTGGTATTTTCCTTGCCAAATTCACTTCTGGGTTCACTTACACATCTTGATTAGACTTCAGTCCCACGGTACAAAAAAAAAACCTAAATGGAAAATTATCCTTTGACATTTGAAGTAAATGAATGGTTACAGTAGAGCACTGACTTTCCTGAGAAAATCAGCTTTGCATTAATATATAATGGCGTACAGTCTCAAATATGTTTAGGAAAAGCAACATATGTAAAATAAAATTATATATATATATATATATGTGTATGTATGTATATTTGTTTAACAACAGCTCTGTGGGTACATTTTTAAGAATTAACTAAAATAAAAGTTTCTGAGTGGCCACCTTTTCTTATTGTAAGGTATTTGCTGACACTTATCAGTAGATTTCAAAATGCTCATAATCTTTACTCAGTAATTCCACCTCTATGAAATTACAGTTAATAGGAGTAGACTTCTCTCTAGATAAATATTCACAGTAAAATGATTTATAAACAAATATGTGGGGAAATGAGGTAAATACACCTAATATCATTAAACTGTCAAAGAAAATTATTATTTGAATATTAATTGAAAAAGAAAGGTTGATAACTATATTTTATACCTATTATAAGCTCATGTTTCAAAATATGCATGAGAAAACTTTAAGGAAGACATACATTAAAATAGTAAGAAGTTTTAACTGTAATCCAAGGACTAGAGGTGATTTTTTTTGTCTTTCAGGAGTAATTTATGGCACATTTAAAAAATTAATTGGGGTACAATGACCCAGAGTACAAGTATATGATTATTGCTATATGTACATACTTGTATAACCAAAAACCCAAAGATTATCCCTTACATTCCTTACTCCTTCCTTTATGGCGTCACCATCTTCTCCAAGGTGAAATCAGTGTTTGATTTAACCCTATATGTATCCAAAAGAACATAAAATTACTGGGCCAAATGTTAGCTATATGTTGAACTTTCATGCAACTGCCAGTAAGTCTTGGATCAGAAATTTGGAGTTGTTATATATCTTCTCCAACTTTTGGTTTAGTTTGTTTAAATTTTGCTATTCTAGTAGGTTTCTAGTAATACCTCACTTTAGTTTAATTGCAATTCACTAACAGATAATGATTTGAGGCATCTTTTCAAATCCTTTTTGGTCACTCATGTTTGCTATTTTGTGAAGTGTGCCTGCATCTTTTTTTTCCTAAGTAAAAAAATCAGATATAGGAGTTATTTCATATATTTTAGATATAAGACCTTTGTCAGATATGCATATTAATATTATCTCTTGAGGCTAGCTTCTTTTTAAAAAATTATTTGTTTATTTATTTTTTTGGTTATGAATATTAATGAGATACAAAACTGATTGACACCCCTTGTGCCCATGATGTGAGGGCCAGATTCATACTGGCAGCATAGCCATTACCACAAATTGTGTGTGTACCCCACCCAATTATCCCCAACCTCCCTCTCCGTTCCCCTTTTCCCCCAACTACACTTTGTAGTCCAAAGAATGTTCTCTCACTCTGCAAGTCGAACACACTACTGAGGTCTTTCTTTCCTTCCTTCTTTCTCTCTTTGCTCCTACATATGAGTGAGCACATGCAGTATTTATCCCTCTGTGCTTTGCTTATTTCACTCAGCATAAGTTTCTCCAGGTTCATCCATGTTGTTGCAAATGGGAGTATTTCATTCTTTTTTATGGCAGAGTAGTATTCCATGGTATGTACATACCATGTTTTTTTTTATTCTTTTTATAAGAAAAAGGATCCAATTAATATATTTCATTTTATTCTATGCTTAGCGTTTTTGAATTCTATCTAAAAAATATCTTTTATCACTCAAGGTAATCAATACATTCTGTTTCACCTTCTAGAAGTCATACAGATAGTTTTCACATTCTCATTTAGAACTACAATCAACCCTGTCAACTTTGTATATGGCATGAGGTACATAGCTGACCATTTTTCATCTTTTTTTCCCATAGACTCAGTTGTCCTAGCAATATTTATGAATATTTATTCCTTTTGATTTCGTTGACACTCTTATCAATAGTCATTTTACTGTATATATGTAGATGTAATTCCACTCTCTCTTCCATTGACTATTTTTATAATCTTGAACAAACATCACACTATTTTAACTACTAGAGCTGTATACTAAGACTTGAAATTAAGTAGAGCGAGCCTTCTAAATGTATGCTTCTTTGTCAAGATTATACTGACAAATCCACGAACTTCATATCACTGTATGTCTTACTATTAATTCATGAATTTCTACAAAAAAGCTATGTGGGGTTTTAATTGGACTTGCATTGATTCTATCGATCAATTTGGGAGAATGAACATTTCTATGCTATTGCACCTAACAATTATGACCATTGAATATCTATATATTTATTCAGATCGTTAATTTGCTCTCCCTAGTTTTCTTGTGATTTTCAGTAAGCAGATTTTACAAATCTTTTGCTTAACTTATTTCTCAGTTTTTATGTGTTTTCATGTGATTGTATCTGGGAGTTTTACTCAATTTCCCTATTCTTTTTTTTTTTTTTTTTTTTTTTTTTTTTTTTTTTTTTTTTTTTTTTTTTTTTTTTTTTTTTTGCACAGAAATGAACTTGAGTTTTGCAGAATAACTTTTTTCATGTGCCTTTGTTGATTTTATTTATTAAATGTAGTAGCCTTAGGATAGATTCCTCTGTATTTTTACTTAAGCAGTCATGTTTTCTATTAATCAAATTAATTATATATTTTTTTCCTTTTTTGCTATTTACATAATTTATTTCTTTTTCTTCCCTTATTGTACTGATGAAGGCCACCAGGCAATGTTAAATAGTTGTTAGAGAAGATATGGTTGCTAGCTTCCTAACATTATGTTATGACAAGATCAATTCATATTTTACCTTTAGTATGCTGATAAATGTAGATTACTCTAGATGCCCTTTCTCAGTTTGAGATAGTTTCCTTTTCTTCCTACTTCATGGAGCATTTTTATTAAAAACAGGTAATAATTATGTACAATGATTTTTCTCAACTACATTCTGTTAGTGTGAAGAAACATATGGATTGATTTTGAAATTTTGAATCAACTTTGCATTTCTGAGATCTATCCTTTGTCATAATCCATTTTCTTTTTTAATATTGCAAGAATCAATATGATTTTTTGAGGATATGGCAACTATATTTGTAATCAGTTGGTAAATTTCATTTTTTTTTTCCATAATGTTCTTGACAAGGTTTGGTATTAGGATTACAGCAGGTCATGAAACATGTTGGAATGTTTTTCTATGTACTATTTTTCTGAAATAGTTATGCATAACTAGGTAGTATTTTTATTAAATATTTTATAATATTCAACATTGAAGATTTTAGACCAAAATATTTTTGTATTTTTGTTTTGTTTACTATTTCAGTTTATTTAATAGATATAGGGCTTGTAAAGTCTACTTTATCTTGTAACTTTTTTAAGGTTTTTATTTTTTTTTTTTTTGAGGTTGTGTCTCTTTCATCTGTGCTGTTGACTTTTTTGAAATAAAGTTATCCATTTTATTCTCTCAGTATCGTTTAAAGTCTGTGAATATATGCTGATATCCCTATATCAATGCCAATATTAAAAATTTGTTTTTTATTTCATCTTTTTTCTTGATAAGTCTTGCTAGGGATTTATTAATTTTCTTAATCATCCACAATTTAACTTTTCGTGATTTCTTCAATTTTTGCTAGGGCAAGAAAAAAATGTCAGATTGAGTGAATTACTGCTGCATTTTGAAATCTTCCTGACTCTATTAAGTTCCACGTGTCCTCCACCTTTGCTAAAAGTTAGCCAGCTTCTCCTCAACCCAGATAATTTTCAACAAGTCTTATCATTTGCCTGTCTGCACTAACGCCATGCATTTACTTGCCCCAGGAACCTATCACCAGTCTGTTCATCCATGAATGACCTGAAATTCAGTATATCTGTGTTTCCTTGTAAACAATGCTCTTTGTAATATCTTTTATCTAGACAGGTTGGGTTTTTCCATGGAAGTATAGATCTTACAAATACTTTTATGTCATAACCAGCAGTAACTATAGATGATTTTTAACTTTTCTAAACCATGTTTTATTGTCAAATTTTCTCTGACAAATGTGTCATTTTTTTAGATCATAAATAGAAACTATGTTGCTGTTGTTGTTGTTTTCAGAAACAAAGGACAGTTATTGACTTCTAAGGGACTCATTTAATGTATTTATTCCTCTACTTTCTCTTGAGAAATATCAATCTTATTTGCTTTCTTCTAAAGTGGAGCAATAACTGTGAGTTTGCCTTTGATTTTTTATTTTTCCCCCTCAGCATCTGGCACAAGTGAGGAAATTGCAGGCCTTTCCTTTTATCTTTCTTCATTTCTTTCTTTTTTTAAATGTCTGCTTTTTTGTAAACTAATTGAGAATTTAAAATAAACTGAGGAGGGAATAATTTCATTTGCCCCTCTACACGAAATTTACGTACATAAGACGTGGACTTCAAATCTATCTCTGTATTGAGTTAGCCTCTGTTTTTATTTTTTTTTTCTATGTGAAAAATAGTTATATTAATATCTATTTTCTTTCTATGCTAAAAGAAGTTAATAGGATAATGAATGCAAAAGTGTTTTATAAACTGAGAAACACTATATAATTGATTTTATTACTTAATTGTTAGCCCATTGTACTGCCAGATTGGCTGCAATAGCTACATAAAAAAAAAAAAAAAATCACTTGCGATGCAAATGTCTATCACCTGAAGGTGAACTATAAAAGAGCTGAATGTTACTTGTCTAGGGCCAGCTGGCAGAAAGCCTATGTGAGTTAGTGTTTCAATTTTATTATGGGTATTTAAAGAACACACACATTCATACACACTCACACACCTGGGCGCCACTTTGTAAATTCTATTATGCCAATTGCAACCTTGGCACAATCACTAAGTAGAGCTGCTATCAAAAGGTCACTTTTACTCTTTCCTTTAGAGCCATTAAAGAATAAGCATCAATTACATATCCTGCCTTGACTATTAGAAAGGTCAAAAGTTTTTTTTTAAAAGGCATTTAACTTAAAAATGTTATTATGCTTCCTGAAAATTACAGCTCTTATGTTCATCTGAAAAATATAACAATATTTTTCTCAAAGGGCAAGAACTGCAAAAAATGCAAAATCTTGTGGGGTTTTTTTTGTTTGTTTGTTTGTTTGTTTGTATTTTCATGCCTTTTAGCAGATACACAAATTATCTGTGGTGCTGGGGGAATGGTGTTAGGCAAAGAGAACAAAACAGTGATTTCATTTTTAAAAACTGTTATTTTAATTATAAAAGTGGTAATGTTTATTGTAAAGATTAGGAAAATATAAACCAATTGCTTTGTTTTAAAGATGTTCACTTAAATCCAAAGATTTAAATATCTTTACTTTCAAATTGTCATGGAATTGATCAAAACAATTAGGTTAAGGCAGAAAAAAATAGTATTTAAATCATTCTGAAGAGCACAGAATGACATCATTACAGACAAAAATTAATGCGTTTTGCAATTATACACTACGGAAAGCTTGAACCTTAGATGTTCTTACAACTTTTGATTCAAAACATGTGAACAACAGGACCATCTCGAATATAATTTGCTCATTTCCCCGGGTGGACACAAATGAATACAGCAAATTCACAGATGCTGTAAAATTCACTTATTACCAAAGTAGTTGTAATCTTTATGCTAAAGTAACAGGGACTAAAGGCAAAGGTGGCCAAAGACTGCACATATGACAAAGACCT
>NW_007727062.1:462252-469004 GCF_000696425.1 Galeopterus variegatus
GCGACACCGAGGGTTGCGATCCCGTTACCGGTCAGTAAAAAAGACAAAAAGGAATAAAAAAAAAAACACAATTGGTGAAATGTCTGCCTTTATAAAGTTACATTCTAGTGGTAGTGGCAGCCATACATAAAATAAACGTGAAATATGTTGGCTGGCTGGTTAGCTCAGTTGGTCAGAGCATGGTGTTATAACACCAAAGTCAAGTGTTCATATCCCTATACTGGCCAGCTTGGGGTGGGGGGATATATATATATATTATTTGCAGTATGTTAGATGACAAATACAGCCTAAAGAGTAAATTATGACAAGGCAAAGTGTGTGTGTGTGTGTGTGTGTGTGTGTTTGCAATCTTAAATACTTTGTTCAATAAATTCAAAGATGATATTTGAGACTAATAAGCAGAAAAGGTAGGATCATGCAGATATCCCTGTGGAAACCCTTCTAGAAAAAGAAAATACACAAAACAGTTTTGGAAAATAAATAAAAAAGAATGTCTTGTGTATTCTAAGAGCAGAAAGGAGGCCAGTGGTTCACCAGTATGAGTAAAAGGAAGAATAGTGAAAAGTAAAGTCATGGATCCCAGAGAGTCTGGAGCCGTATGGGTCATGATAAGGAGAAGGGAATAGCAAAGTCAACTGACACTGAGAGGTCATCAAGGTAGGAAGAGTTAAGTGCATTCAGTTGCCTAGAAACTAATAGATGTGAGTAGATAAGATCTCACAGAAACTGAATAAAAAGTGACAATGTAGTGAAGGGGAGCAGTGGAAAGTGGAAATTAATAAAAAAGAATGTCTTGTGTATTCTAAGAGCAGAATGGAGGCCAGTGGTTCACCAGTACGAGTAAAAGGAAGAATAGTGAGAAGTAAAGTCATGGATCCCAGAGAGTCTGGAGCCGTATGGGTCATGATAAGGAGAAGGGAATAGCAAAGTCAACTGACACTGAAAGGTCATCAAGGTAGGAAGAGTTAAGTGCATTCAGTTGCCTAGAAACTAATAGATGTGAGTAGAAAAGATCTCACAGAAACTGAAAAAAAAGTGACAATGTGGTGATGGGGAGCAGTGGAAAGTGACTGGAGTCGTTTCATTGAATAGGGGAAAGGTTAGGGGAACCTGGAGCACAAAGGTAGGAGGTGACCTTCTGCACCTAGGGAAAGCATGTCCAATATGTCCTTTAAATTAGGAGAGAATGTATGGTATACATTCACAGAGGTAAGTCGGTGCACACACGTGTGTGCGTATGCACACTGATGTGTAAAACAGTTAAAGAGATTTCAAAAGAAGACTGCTCTCCAACTGCGATTTCTATAAGGCTTTCACCTGGCTTAATTCTGCTCTATTGATATGAGGGTTTGCTGAGCTCTTTAGTACTCAGTCTTTTCCAAAAAAGTATGTAAGAAAAACATCTAACCTGCTGCTATAATACTTTTATCTCCAATTCCATCTAATAGTGATTTATTTGTATGAACTGATACTGATTTTAGTTAACATTAACTGGATGCATACTACATGCTTGATAAATTTAAATGTATTAGCTCACTTAATTTTTTCTCATTTAATTCTCACATCAATTCTAAGTACACTATTATAATTTTTAGACTCAAGATCTCATTTCAGAAACAATTTTGTCAATCATCATGTTATAACTTTTAGTTTGCAGTGCACCGCCAACTGCATATTGTATTTTTGCCCTATTGTTTTCTAAGCTATATAAGAGATGGATGAAGGTAGGGGGCATCTGAAAAGAAAGTCTACCTCACTGATTAGTGGTATGAAGAAAAACACAGGTCCCTGTGTCTCCCAGCCAGGATTAGAAGTGGAAGAAATACAGATTATCTCTCCCCCACCTGTTAATTAGGTTTCTGCATATGTTTTTTTTTTGTTGTTGTTGTTGTTTAATTTAGTGCTCTATGCTGTTTAGCAAGTGGAGACTCTAAAACTGCAAATTAAAATCTCCTTTAGTTTAAGTTTTCATACTCTTTTCCTCATTTCTATAATTTTTGATTCTCTGTAGACATTTTAGTTTGCAATTGGGACAGATTGCTTCAGCTAATAGCCAGTTGTTCTTTTTTGGCTGAAATGTACTCAGATGTTTTAAGAACACTCTGCGTTCATTAACTGAAAAAGTAAACAAAGCCAAATATTATTTTTCCTTTGTCTGACCTTAGATTAGTTCATTCAAAGGGCAAGCTATGCCAGAGCCCTGAAACATTCCTAGGATACCATCATTTTAATAATAGCAGTGAATTATTTCCTTTAATGGGTAATTATAGTTTGAATTTTACTTGTCCATTTCATAAATTCATGAAAATCTGTGTTCCAACAGAAAATGCACAGAATGAATCATTTTTAAATGGACCAAGGGAAATGTAAACTACACTTTAATTTTCACTATAACATATGGGAAAGCTTTTTAAATTCCTGTTCTACAGAAGAGGGCTGAAATTTAAAATATATTTCTATTGTTGTTCAGCTGTTTGATGACTGGAGTATATTTTGCATCTAGATCTGTGTGACTAAAAATTATTCCATTTTTACTAAAACATACCACTGCCTCTCCCCACACTCCATCCATGTACTTGAACTCAGAGGGAAAAATTTATCAGAAAAAAAAGTGAATGAGGATTTTTACACTGAGACACATTATGCATAGTTTATAAATTTAATTCTGTGAATAAACTCCTATAAGGTATTAGGAAAATTGACAACTAGTTTTCATTCATTCATGAGCCTTTTATATGAAATCACAGGTCCCAGATGATTGCTAATTAAACACTGAAAGCGTGCATGAAAATTTTACTGATTTTTACGACTTGAATAGAAGGATTTTTGAAGACAAAATAACCCTTGAATTTTACTTATTGTTCTACTTCTTCCTAATCATGTGATATTTGGACACATTACCCCACTTACTAATCCAGGATGCCTTCATTAATACAAGAGTCAAATTTATGATTTTGACCCCACAACCGTTTATCTATGAAAATGTTTAGTGTCCATTGCATATTTGCTATGTTTCAGGCATGGTTCTACGAACATTATATGCATTCAGTCATTTAATTTGTACATGGTCTTATGAGCTAGGTGGTATTAGCACTGAAGTTGTCCAGACAAAATAGAGAAATACAAAGTCAAATATTTACCAGATGCCCCTCGTGCAATCAGACTCCAAGGCCTGTGCTATTAATCAAATAAATAAATAAATAAATAATAAATGAACTTAACCAAAAAGGAAAGAACATGAAGTTCACTCCTCTAAGTGTAACAGAACTACAGGGCAGTGCATTTAGTGTTTGCCTTTATTATGCCATTTTACTGATTAATTGGAGGTCATTACTACTGACATTGTGGACCTCAAATTACAAAGTTAAAGAAATTTTATAATATTCCCACATACCCAGAATAATACTTCAGGTTATTCTAAGACTTTACACATGACTCAAGAAGGATTTCACATGACGTAAAGAAAAATAACAAAAACAGAGTACATTAATGGAGGATTTAAATTGGTTTCCCTCAGCTCCATCTCAAAATCTTTTTTTTTAGAATCCCTAATACACTTCATTAGCAACATATATTTTTCCATTATGCCTTGAATCATAGTGTTTGAAATTTTTATTTATATTTTTTTATTTTAATTTATCATAATACAGTGTAGTTGATTTTCATGTCCCTTTACCAAATCCTCTTCCCCCCCTCCCCCACCATCAGCATCATATCTGTTCACTTGTCTTAATAAGTTCAAGGAATTGTTGTAATTGTTTCTTCTTCCCTTCCCTGCCAACATTTGTTTTTATATTTATTTATTTATTTTTAGCTCCCACAAATAAGTGACAATATGTGGTATTTCTCTTTCTGTGCCTGACTTATATCACTTAATATAATTTTCTCTAAGTCAATCCATATTGCTGCCAATGGTAGTATTTCATTCTTTTTTATAGCAGAATAGTATTCCATTGTGTAGATATACCATAGTTTCTTTATCCATTCATTTGATGGTGGACTCTTGGGCTGGTTGCAACTCTTGGCTATTGTGAATAGTATTGCAATAAACATTGGAGTACAGGTATCTCTTTGACATGAAGATTTCCATTCATCTGGGTATATTCCCACTAGTGGAAAAGCTGGGTCATATGGTAGATCTATCGGTAATTGTTTGAGGAACATCCATACCATTCTCCATAAAGGCTGCACCATTTTGCAGTCCTATCAACAGTGTATGGGGGTTCCTTTTTCTTCACAACCTCACCAGCATTTACCATTCTGTCTTTCGGATATTAGCCATCCTAACTGGAGTGACGTGGTATCTCAAAGTGGCTTTGATTTCATTTTCTGAATGCTGAGGGATGTTGAGCATTTTTTTTTCACGTTCCTGTTGGCCATTTGTATATCTTCCTTTGAGAAATGCCTATTCAGCTACTTTGCACATTTTTAATTGGGTTACTTGTTTTTTTGCTGTAAAATTGTTTGTGTTCCTTGTATATTGTGGATATTAATCCTTTGTCAGATGTATATTTAGCAAATATTTTCTCCCACTCTGTTGGTTGTCTTTTTGCTCTGTTAATTTTTTCTTTTGCTGTGCAGAAGCTTTTTAGTTTAATATAATCCCATTTGTTTGTTTTTCCTTTGGTTGCCTGTGCTTTGGGGGTCATATTCATGAAGTCTGTGTCCAGTCATACTTCCTGGAGTGTTTCCCCTATGTTTTCTTTCTTTAAGGAGTTTATTGTTTCAGTATGTACATTTAATTATTTAATTAATTTTGAGTTGATTTTGGTATATGGTGAGAGGTACAGGTCTAGTTTCATTCTCCTCCATGTGAATATTCATTTTCCCAGCACCATTTGCTGAAGTGGCAATCTCTTCCCCAGTGGGTAGACTTGGTGCTTTTGTCAAAGATCAGATGGCTGTAGGTGTGTGGGTTGATTTCTAGATTCTCTGTTCTATTCCATTGATCCGTGTGTCTTTTTTATGCCAGAACCATGTTCTTTTGGTTTTTATAGCTTTGTAGTACAGTTTAAAATCAGGTACTGTTATGCCTCCAGCTTTATTTATTTTGCCTAGGATTCCTTTGGCTATTCATGGTCTTTTGTTATTCCATACCAATGTTAGGATTTTTTTTTTCCATTACTGAGAAAAAATGTTATTGGACTTTTGATGGGGATTACATTAAATCTATCAATCACTTTTGTTAGTATGGACATTTTGACAATGTTAATTCTTCCAACCCAAGAGCATGGGATATCTTTCCATCTTCTTGTGTCCTCTTTAATTACTCTCAACAGTGGTTTGTAGTTCTCATCATAGAGATTTTTCACAACCTTGGTTAACTTTATTCCTAACTATTTTATTTTTTTCATGGCTGTTATAAATGGGCTTGCATTCTTGATTTGTTATTTCTGCATGTTCAGTGTTGGAGTATAGAAATGCCACTGATTTTGTGTGTTGGTTGTGTATCCTGCAACTTTGCTGAAATAATTTATCAACTCTAAGAGTTTTTTTGTAGAGGTTTTAGGCTGTTCTCTATATAGTATCATGTCATCTGCAAGCAGGGACAGTTTGACTTCATCTTTTCCAATCTGGATGCCCTTTATTTCCTTCTCTTCTCTAATTGCTCTGGCTAGTACTTCCAACAGTATGTTGAATAGGAGTGGTGAGAGTGGGCATCCTTTTGGGTGATATTGGCAGTGGGCTGGTCATATACGGCTTTAGTTGTGGTGAGATACTTTCCATCTATACCTAACTTGTAGAGAGTCTTTATGATAAACAAATGTTGAATTTTGTCAAATACTTTTTCAGCATCTATAGAATGATCATGTGGTTTTTGTCTTTGATTTTATTGATGTACTGTATCACATTAATTGACTTGCATATGTTGAACCAACCTTTCATCCCTGGGATGAATCCCACTTGATCAGGTGGATAATTTTGTGTATGTGTTGCTGTATTCTGTTAGCTAGTATTTTATTGAGGATTTTTGCATCTATATTCCTTAAGGATATTTCCCTGTAGTTTTCTTCTTTTGTTGTATCTTATCTGGTTTTGGTATTGTGGTGATGTTTGCCTCATAGAATGGGCTTGGGAGAATGGCCTGTGTTTCAATCTTTTGAAACAGTTTGTAGAGAATTTGTATCAGTTACTCTTTGAAGGTTTGATAGAATTCTGCAATTAACCCATCTTGTCCTTGGATTTTCTTTGTTGGAGCCTTCTGATAACAGCTTCAATCTCTTTTATTGTTATTGGTCTGTTCAGATTTTCTCTATCTTCTTGCCTCAGTTTTGGTAGTTTGTGTGTGTGCAAAAATTTATCCATTTCCTCCAGATTTTCAAATTTGTTGACACATAGTTGTTTATAGTAATCTCTAATGATTCTTGTATTTCTGAGGTTAGCAGTTGTAATATCACCTTTTTCATTTCTAATTTTTGTTACGTGTGTTGCCTCTCTTCTTTTCTTACTTGGCCTTGCTAAAGGTTTGCCAATTTTATTTATCTTTTCAAAAAACCAACTTTTTGTTTCATTGATCTTTTGTATCATTTTTCAGGTTTCTTTCATTTAGTTCTCCTCTCATCTTAATGATTTCTTTCTGTCTTCTAACTTTGGGTTTGAATTGTTCTTGTTTTCTAGTTCTTTAAGGTCAAGAGTTAGGTTGTTCACTTGCCATCTTTCCATTCTTCTGAACCAAGCATTTAATGCAAAAAATTTCCCCCTTAATACTGCTTTTGCAGTATCCCACAGGTTTTGGTGTGATGTGTCATTAT
>NW_007727062.1:469639-483291 GCF_000696425.1 Galeopterus variegatus
CCATATGTCATTAAGTAGAATGCTGTTTAATTTCTATGTGTTTGTATAGTTTCCGGAGTTTCATTTGTTATTGATTTCTAATTTTAACCCAATGTGATCTGAAAAAATAAATGGAATAATTCCAATTTTTTTGAATTTGTTGAGACTTATTTGTGATCTAACATGTGGTGTATCCTGGAGAATGTTCCACGTTATGATAAGAAGATTGAATATTCTGAAGTTGTTGGATGGAATGTTCTGGAGATATCTGCTGAGTCCAATTGGTCTAAAGTTTTATTTAGATCTTGTTCTTCTCTGTTGATTTTTTGCCTAGATGATCTGTCAAAAGTGGAGAGTGGGGTGTTCACGTCCCCTGCTATCATGGTATTCATGTCTATTTCATTCTTTATGTCTAATAGTGTTTGCTTTATAAATATGGCTGCTCAGGTGTTGGGTCTGTATATATTTATGATTGTTATGACTTCTTGTTGGATAGATCCTTTTATCATTACATAGTGGCCGTCTTTATCTCTTTTTATGGTTTTTAGTTTAAAGTCTATTTTATCAGATATAAGAATATCTACTCCAGCTGGTTTTTGGTTTCTTTTTGCATGGTATATCTTTTTCCATCCTTTCACTCTTAGTCTATGTGTGTCTTTACAGGTGAGTTGAGTCTTTGAAGGCAGCATATTGTTGGGTCCATCTTTTTAATCCAGTTGGTCAGTCTGTATCTTATGAGTGGGGAATTTAATCCTTTTACATTGAGTTATTATGGAAAGGTGTTGATTTACTCTTAGCATTTTATTGATTTTTGTTTGGATGTCTTAATTATCTTCTGTTCCCTTCTTTTTGATTTACTGTTTGTCTTCTGTATTTTTTGGTTTCTTGGGGTGATAGATGTTAGCATTTTTATTTTGCTCATGGGTTTGTTCTTTCTTGAGTATTCATGGCAGTGATGGTTGTTTTTCAGGTATCAAACCCAGTACTCCATTGAGAATATCTTGTAAGGCTGGCTATGTGCTAGTGAAGTCCTGCAGTTTTTGTTTGTCTGAGAAATATGCTATTTGTCCTTCATTTCAGAAGGATAGCCTTGCTGGGTAAAGTATTCCTGGCTGGTAAATTTTGTCTTTTCATATTTTTAATATTATCCCATTCTTTTCTGGCTTTTAGCGTTTCCAATGAAAAGTCTGATGTTAGTCTGATTGGGGTTACTTTATAGGTGACTTGAAGCTTCTCTCTTGCAGGTTTTAAGATTATCTTTTTGAGTTTTGCCTATTTGACTATAACATGTCTTGGGGAGGACCTTTTGGGGTTGAATATGGTTGGGGATCTTTGTGCCTCCTGAATGTGAAGATCTGTGTCTTTCCCTATACCTGGATAGTTTTCTGCTATTATTTTATTGAATATATTTTCACTGCCGTTTCCTTTATCCTCCCCTGCTGGAAAACCCATGATACGGATATTTGAGGGCTTAAGATTGTTATCTCTCTTAGATTTTCTTCAATTTAATTTTTTTTTCTTGTCCACCTGTGTTATTTTGAACAGCTGTATTCAAAGTCAGAAATTCACTCTTCTGATTGTTCTAGCCTGCTGATTAAACTCTGTTGTGTTTTTTAATTTTGTTGAATGAATCTTTCAGCTTCAGAAGCTCTCCAGAAGCTTCTTTTTCAGGGCATTGATTTCTTCGTACATTTCTTCTTTCAGGTCATGTATACTTTTTCTCATTTCATTGTGTTGTCTAACTGAATTTCTTGTATCTCATTTAGTTTCTTTAGAAATGTTGCTCAAAATTCCTTGTCAATCATTTCAAGGACTTCCTGTTCTATAGAATCTAGAGCTTGAGAGTTATTATTTTCCTTTGGTGGTGTAGTACTTTCTTGATTTTTCATATTTCTGGTATCTTTCCTTTGGTGTTTACTCACTGTGGCAGGGGGGTTCACGGTCCAGTCATTCCACCCTGGTGTCTGGCCTGGATCCTGCAGGGATTACCAATTTGGCATGGGTGGCTCAAGGCCTGTGGGCCCAGCAGCTCTTGGGCCTCTCTGGGTGGCAAGGACTTGCCTGGGCTTGGGGTCCCGTGGTGCAGCATCTGCCTGTTCTGGTGTTGGTGACTCAGGGCCTGTGGGCCTGGTGGCTCTCAGGCCTCTCTGGGTGGGAGAGACTTGCCTGGGCTGGGGGTCCCACGGTGCAGCACCTGCCTGTTGTGGTGCAGGGGGCTTGGGGCCTGTGGGCCTGAAATTTTTAAAAAGCTATCTTCCCCTAAAGTGTATATTCTATGTCTATTTTATTAACTAATTAAAGTCTGATATCCAACAAAATGTCTCACTTTTAGTAATCAACCTACAAATATTTATTGAATAAATTAATTCAAGTACCAAAACATCAAAATTCCTCACTACTGATGAATGGCATTAAAAATTTCAGTCTTTCTGAAAGTTAATTTTGCAAAATTTATTCAAATTTCAAAAATATATTTATTTTTCAAGTATTTAATATCTAGAAATTTACCTATAAGAATAGTTTCTACATGTTCCAAAAGTATGTGCATAAATATAGACTTTACAAAATTGTTGTAAAGACAATTTGTTTGGGATTGCATATATATATATGCATTTATTTATGTGATATATGCATTTTATATATGTATTATTTATATTTTTAGATTATCATCATATAACCAATTTTGTCTTGAATAATTTATCATGTATTCATAGTTTTAATACTATGAAGCTGATAGGTTCTGAACATAACTGGCACCATTTTAGGAAAAGCCAAGCACAAAATGGTCACCAGCTCCTTCTTTTGTAAGAAACCTCATGATTTCTGAGAAACAGAAAACCTTTTGCTTCCACAAGGGCTCAATTCTATACCCTGATCACATAGCTTCCGCATCAGCACAGAACCCCTCCCTGATTGCATCAGCCAGCCCTGGCACCCTATAGCCTATATAAGCTCTCCCATCCCGACGCCTGGTGCTGCTCTCCATTTTGAGTTTAGTGTGGCAGATTCTTTTCCTTTAAGAAAGCTTGATCAGTACCCAGCATTTCGGCTCACTTTCAGAAGCCATTTAAAAGTGTGTGGTAAATCTTTATGTACTAACATAGGGAGATGAGTGATATACAAGAGTACTTCAAAAGTTCACTGAAAAATATAATTAAAAGATGGTATGAATCTTTCCATCAACTTTTTTTTTTTTTTAAAAAGATGACCGGTAAGGGGATCTTAACCCTTGACTTGGTGTTGTCAGCACCACGCTCACCCAGTGAGCAACCGGCCATCCCTATATGGGATCCGAACCCGTGGCCTTGGTGTTATCAGCACCACACTCTCCCGAGTGAGCCACAGGCCGGCCCTTTCCATCAACTTTTTTTTTTTTTTTAAAAAGATGACCGGTAAGGGGATCTTAACCCTTGACTTGGTGTTGTCAGCACCACGCTCACCCAGTGAGCAACCGGCCATCCCTATATGGGATCCGAACCCGTGGCCTTGGTGTTATCAGCACCACACTCTCCCGAGTGAGCCACAGGCCGGCCCTTTCCATCAACTTTTTGAAGTACCTTCATATACTTAAGAAATAAAAGTGTAAACATTCCCTGCAAAATAAAAAAGGCTTAGAACATGTATATATATCCAACCATAAATAGTCTCTCTATATCAACAATTTTCACAAATATATTAAATTTATGTTGCCTATTGTAATGGCATAAAAAGATGTTCCATTTACTTCTTTGCTTAATGACTGAATATACATAATTGAAAAGAAGCTATTATATTGATATTATTTCATACAAATGGTATCGTAATTGAGATGGGAAGAAGACTATGGCATGACAACAGTGGCAGAGTAAAATCATAACATAAAATGACAAAAAATATATGTACTATTTTTTATAACCAAGTATTAATAGTGCCAGGTTAATTCAGTATTAAGCTTTATATTGAAAAATTAACAGTGGCAGAGTAAAATCATAACATAAAATGACAAAAAATATATGTACTATTTTTATAACCAAGTATTAATAGTGCCAGGTTAATTCAGTATTAAGCTTTATATTGAAAAATTAACTTAATTTTTAAAAATACCTTGCTTCTAGACATAAGTAACTCTTGAGACAGTGTGAAATGTTTTCATGCAAATCTCGCATTTGCTTAGTGTACTTTACTGAAGTTTTGATGCTCCCAAAACTTTTCCCAAAAACAGATTTTGGAAAATGCCCTATTTAGAAATAATTCTGATTAATTCAGTGTATATTTTTAAATGTCTCTTTCTACAAGCAGTTTTGCATGATAATAGCGTATTTATTTCTTAACATTTCAAATTCTCCAGCTTTTTTATCCTTTTCACATCAAAAGTCATAATTATTTCCATAGCAACCATGCTCATTGTCAGAGGTAGAAATTTTTGACTTCTATTGGGTATTTTTTAAGGAGCAAAGGAACATTCAAACAACAAAAGGTGCTATTTTATGAAAATTTACAAGAATTGATGTGGGGGAAAGTATTGTGTATTTCCTTTAATAACTTACACAGGTGACTTATTATAACTATAAGTTATTGCCAGAAATCAATACTATTTTTTTTAGTAATCTCAAGTTGTAAACAATATCCCCTTTTTCTCAGTCATAATTTCTTATTGTATCAAGAGACAAATCTTAACATACATAAAAGGCAGAATAAATATTTTCATATTTTCAGTTAGAGAATATGCTCTAAATATCCAATTTTCTGTCTCTCAATTTTTGAATTAAAGGAAAAGTTGAGTCCGGAAGCTCAATTCAGTCAAAAATTCCATCTAAAAGAAAAAAGAATTCTTTTTCTCTTTACCCTCTCCAAATTTCTATCATCTTATTTAGTGTAGTACTGTATATTGTAATTTATGAAATAATTTATTTGCACTCTTTTATGAACAATAGGTAAGTTTTCACCATAAAACATTCGGAATACAAGAATGAGGAATATTAAAGCAAAACATTTTTTTCTGCAGCTTTTATTGCTTGAAGTTACTGCTTGGCACCACCTGATAGAGGTACTGGGTCAGAAAAAAGGAGTAGGTTTTATTTTGCCACACCTATAGATTTGCTTACAGATGGCAGGTTATTTTAGCTGGATCTTCCTGACAATCACTACCACCACCACCAGCAGAACATACTTGATAAAGAGAGAAATGGAATGCAAAACATGAAATCTGTAATGGCTGTAGATCCTGAACTACTGGTTCCCATTCTTTGGTTTATTGTTTAGTGTATTAGCAAGTAAAATAAAAGGGCAAAAGGATTTAAGTTAGCAAAATTTAAAATATGGGTGCTTTACATTTGCCTTCAAAGCAGTTTATTGATTAAATTTTAAGTTTTGATAAAAAAGGAGCTTCCTTCATATAATTTATTTATATATTAAATTTAATTTCCTTTTATTTCTTTTTTTCATCCCCTCCACCATATGTGAGCTTCTCCTAGACAGGATTGTGCCTAGATTTCTTCTGAATCTCAGACCAAAATTTGGCAAATGGTACAAACTCAATATGCTATTTTAATCAATATGATTGTATTGATACAATTTATGGATAATTTAATGAAGTAAAAAAAATGCTACATTTCTCCCAGTTTCCAACCACCCCTCGAAATCCCCAAGATTTCTATGCCACTGAAGTACATTTACAATGAAATAGTAAATTTTGCAACTGAATATTGTATAGCTTTGGAGAGTTTACTAAATAGTTTAGCACATGCAGTTTCATTTTATGTTTGGATAGATATTAAGGAATTTCAGTGTTATTTCAGAGAATATCTACCATATAGTTATTACTCCTAATTTATAGTTATTACTCTTAATTTCTTCATGCTTCATGTTTCTAAAGGATTTAGCTTACTTCTAAAATCATGGTACTATGTTATAAAATGAATGAGGTCCCAGGAGTGAGAAAAGAGCTGGAATGTTTCTGTCTTTTAACTTGAGTGCTGCCTTTTGCACTCAATTGATTTGAGGCAATTCATTTAAACACTTTGAAGCTTGGTTTCCTTCCTTGAACCACCCATCCAAGTGAAAAAGACAACACAGGTCCAGCATTCCCTGACACCCAACCTAGCCAGAGAAGGTAGCCCAGGCACAAACAAGATTCCCACTGATGACATCAGACAAGCAGGGTAGAATCAGCAGAAGGAATTACGGGAAGTCCTACTGACGATAAGCAGCCAGAGAATGAGCTCATCTTCCCCACCAAGAGACCAAGAAGCATGGTCGAAAGGTATTGCACCAAAAGTGCTCACCCAGAACGCCTCTTTGACCTGCAGCCCAGAGACTCTGTTCCCCCACTTAGGAGCACCTGGAGGCCCAGCATGAGCAACCTCCTTCCATCCCCTTCAGACAGCACCACAGGGAGGAGTGGCAGCCCAAGTAGGGCCAGATAAACCAAGCAGACCAATAATAGCACCACAAAGATTCTGAAAATTTAATTGTCATTAGAACCACAGCCCCCAAAAGAGGCCATAACCTACATACTAAACCTAAACATGGTGACAGTCTGAAAAACAAGAGATTAAAATAGGACCCGAAGTTTCCTAACATTGTAGTCAAAATGTCCAGGAATGGCGTAATAATAACAGATAAAGTGCACTTCACAGCAAAAAAATTACCAGAGACAAAGAGGTAATAATTGCATAATGATTAAAAGTTGAATTCTCCAAAAGACATATAGATTTGTAATGTGTGTGCCAAAAAATAGACCCTCAAAATGCATCAAGTGAAAGCTGAGAGAGCTGAAAAAGAAATAGATAATTTCACAATTATAGTTGGGGATTTCAATACACCCACCTTAGCAACTGACAGAACTACTAAAGAGCCAAGTCAGCAAGGATACTGAAGATCTGAAAAACACAATTAGCTAACAAATTCTGATTAATATTTACAGGAAACTCTAACGTGAGGATGCACTTATTTTTGTTTTAAACCATCCATAAAAAAATTAACCAAAACAGGATTTAAAATAAACTTCAACAAATTTTAAAGATTGAAATTATAAAATTTATGCTTTCTGACCATATGGTATCAAACAGTAAATCGAAACAGAGGAAAGCAGGAAAACCTCAAGGAAATTTTAAAATACATAACACTGAATGAGAATAAAAATAGAACATATCAAATACGTGGAATACAGTTAGATCAGTGTTGAGATACAAACCTAATAGAACATGAATGGAATATAAATACTCAAAATTATAAAATACTTGTGAAAGAAAGAAGACCTAAGTTAATGGAAAGTCTGCGTCCATAGATTGGAAGACAACACAGTAAAAATGTCAATTTTTAGGTTGATTTATAAGTTTAATGCAATTTCTATTAAAATTCTACTCAGATATTTGTACACATGCACATCTCATTCCAAACATTATATGAAAATATACAGGTCTTAGAATACCTAAAACAACCTGGACAAAGAATAATAAAGGAGAAATTCCTCCATGTATTAAGGCTTACTATAGACTTATTACATACCTATATTAACCAAGACAGTATAATATTGGCAAAGGTATAGATACATAAATCAATAAAATAGAATAGAGAACCCAGAAATAGACTCAAATATGCCACCTGTATTTTGGCAAAGCCAGAAAGAAATTCAATGTAGGAAGGATAACCTTTTCCACAAGTGGTTCTGGAGAATTTGACATCCATTGGCAGAAAAAATGAACCTGGACCTAAGGTCATACTTTACACCAAAACTAGCTCAAAATTGGTTATGGACTTAAAGGTAAAACATAAAGGTATAAAACTTTTAGGAAAAAACTATTAAAATATTGCACTGTGTGATTTAAAATATTCATAAGTATGAAAATAGCAAGCATCCTTGTAAAGAAAGAAACCTATTTAAAATCTATGTAAGTGTGACTCTTTTTTGAAAATTCCACATGTGAGATCAGACAGTATTTGTCTTTCTGTGCCTGACTTACATCACTCAGCATAATTTCCTCCAGATTTATGCCTGTTGCTGCAAACTACAAAATTTCTTTGTTCTTTATGGCTAATATTCTACTTTATTCCATTTCAATAATATTCTACATTTTCTTTATCCATTCATCCATTGATAGATACTTTGGTTGTCTCCATATCATGGTTATTGTATATAATGCTGCAATGAAAATAGAAGTGCAGATCTCTCTTTGAGACACTGATTTCATTTCCTCTTTGTGTGTGTGTGTGAGTGTGTGTGTGTGTGTGTGTGTGTGTGTGTGTATAGTTGAACTCATGGAAGCAGCAAGCAGAATGGTGGTTTCCAGGGACTGAAGGATAGGGGAAATAGAGAGATGTTTGTCAATGGGTACAAATTTTTGTTGTAATGTGAATAAATTCCCTCTGGTATGTACAGCATGATGATTATGGTTAATATTACCATATTGTTAACTTAAAACTTGTGAAAAGAATAGATTTTAAGTGACCTTGCCACACGTGCATGCACACACACATAAATCATAACTAACTGTGGTGATGGATGTGCTAATTAAATTCACTGTGGTAATCTTTTCACAATGTAGACGTATACCAAACCATCAAGTCATACACCTTGAATATATGCAATTTTAATTTTTCAATTATACCTCAATAAACCTGGAGAAATATCCACACAGTACATGATCTTCTCCGTAAGGCTTTTCTGGGTAGTCCTTGTTTGACATTACATATCTGATAATACTATAAAATTGTCTTGTGGTACTTTCCTAATTTTGCCTTACTGTATTGTTTATTATTCACATTTTAGATCCCCCTAATACATTTTAATCTTGATAAGAATGCCTGTATATTTTCCACTATAAAAGAGCTTAATATATGTAATGACTCTTTAGTTTTTGTTCCAGAAAATGAACTGTTTTTAAAAATTTGTTTAATGTGTGAATAAAATAATGGTTTGGGATAAAAGGATCTTGAAAGTTTTCAAAAACTTTTGCCCCATCAATGATATCTAAAGGAAAAAAAAAATGTTGTTATTTCTACATCATTATATCCATCTCTCTTTCAAAATTTTAATCTATATCCTAAAATGTAAGATGTGTTTAAAGCAGATTGAATGATGTAATGAAATAAGCTTTGATAATTCTGAATTCTGGAGAAAAGAAAACTGTTCAGGAATCCACCGTAGGAAATGACATGAATTTTTTCATCAATATAGAATGTAGCCTGGTTGAGGTTGAATGAGATTGTGGTTACACTGTTAAGAAAGATGCCTCAGAAAGTGTATAAGCATTTCCCATTAGGTATATTTATTGTCGGAAAGTGGTTCCTAAAGTGTTCCCAAAGGTGAAAGAGTGTGTTTGCATATGTGTGTGTGTGTGTGTGTGCATGTGTACAAATTATATATATATATATATATATATATATCTTTCATAATACATAGGCATGTTTTATAATATACAGACATCTTTGGTAATATATAGATATCTTTTATAACATATATGTGTGTGTGCTATAAAATGTGATGGTGTACTGTTAATCTCCTTAGCTTCAAAAGTCTTTTTTTTTTATTTTTGCATTGACAGTGGCACCAACAGATTTGTGTTTCTTGTGCAGACTTTTGTAATTACACATTGATATGCTGCAACTGTTTCTGCTTCCATAACCACTTCTTTTCAGCTAAGCTTCTGCAGCCTTAGCTAAACAACTTGGAAAGTAATAATAGTGACTGAATTCTTGTGAGAAAAGAATTTTAAATTTCCTTGGTGGTATTAATCTCTTTTTTATTTGTTTGTTTGTTTTGGGGGCTGTAATGGATGTTTTATTTTTTTAATTATTTTATGGCATTTTTGTAGATATTGTGCTCTTGGTTTTTTGCCACAAGAAGGACAGATGAGTACAGCTTTCTCTTACTAAGAATATGCAAGCAAATGTTGAAATACTGGCTTGTACCATACAATTGAGCTTTATGGGACAGATACTCTCTATCCCTTCATATTTGTTCTTAATTCTTTAAACAGTTCATAATATTCCATAGCCTTCCTCTATAATATTGGAAATAATTAATTTTTATTTTAGCTTTGATTGAAATATTTTACCCCAAATAAAATTTAAAAATACATTTTATTGAGAAGCAGATACTTTCGTCCATGTTGATGGGATTGTACATTTCTGGAGAATAATTTGATAATAAATAGTAAAATCTTATAATGTACACATCATTGAACCAAGCAATTCTTCATGAAATGCATTCAAAGTATATAACTACAATTGTGCTTCGATTTAGCCTCAAGAATATTTATTGCACAATTATACTCATAGATAATGATCAAATATTTATAGTGATATAAATAATCAAATACGTGCTTGAATATGGTACCTCTTTAAAATGGAATGCTGCGCAATAATTACAAGTCACCTCACAGATATATATTTAGTGACAGAAAGAACATTCACGATATGCATAGAAATGCGAAAGCAAGTTTCAATGTACCTAATACATAGGGAGAGAGATTAAGAGGTAAACATACACATGCACATATGCATAGGTATACATGGGGGAAAAAAAAAAAAAAAACACTGAAAAGGATTTTTCTCCAGACACTAATAGTAGTTATTGCTAGGTGATTGGGGGGAAAAAAAAAAACACTGAAAAGGATTTTTCTCCAGACACTAATAGTAGTTATTGCTAGGTGATTTTTTGTTTTGCTTTTTTAATTTTCCAAATTATCCCGAAGAACATGCATAACTTTTAATAAGAATATAACAGTACTTTTTGAAAAGAATAAATTTAAGAAATAAAAATGCTATTGTGAAACATCTGAAGTGACTAATATACTATTTTTACTTATTGCTTTAAAATACACATAGAGATCTGCTTTGTGCTGAGCATGGTGCTAAGTTAGGAACTCATGACTAAGTGCAGAGAGGAGATTAAGAACAACAATAGCAATACAATTAAATTAGAGTTATCATAGATGTTTGAATAGAAACCAAATGAAATCCAGAGAAAAGTCTGACTTACTTTAAATGTTTCTTTTTATCCTAATAATTAGGCTTGGATTTGATGATTTTTCTCTTTATACACTTCAAATTTTTATAAGAATTTGTTGTCCAGTGTCCTTGAATCATTTAATCTTTTCTAAATTAACCTTCGACCTTTGTAATTCATTTCTCAGTTCACAGTTTTAAAAGTGATACAGATTTTATAACTTTTCTTCTTATCTACCATCTGGTAATGTTCACTCATTGCTTTGAGACCTGTCTGGAGAATTAATTTGAACAATCATTCCTTTGATAAGTAGTTGGTATTCTTTTTGATGTAGCTTCCACCTACTTGCAGGGGCACATTACCTTCACTTTGGAAACTCATAGGTTAAACCAGTGCATTTGTACTTCTACAATGCAGGGATGACTTCAATATATTTATCCTTCCTCTTGTCCATCCTGATTTTGTCATTTCCCAAAATTAAAAAAAGAAAGAAAGAAATCAACAAATGGAATATTTATCTGAATCCATAGGAACCTAGAATTACACAACAAAGATGTGGAAACAGTTTCAGTAACCTTAATTGGGAGACTATTGAAACAGTATCCCTAAAGTATTTATTTATCTACACTTGGTTAAAATAACTAAAATTTTGGTAGAGTGAAATTGTCTAAAAACATAAAAAAAAAAAAAAAAAAAAACCTTTTGAAAGAAAGGCATAATTACTGGGCATAGTAGATAAGGGCATATAGAACCATTTTGAGGTTCATTTTTTTTTCCCCTTACTTTTTTCAAGGGAACAGTATCCTTTTGGTCTGAACATTTTTCTCTTCCAGATAAGAATACACTTCAGGGCATTATCCAAGCAAAGCTAATAGATAGTAAGCCATGTATGTAAGGGGATAACAGTAAGCCATCCATTTTCTGTCCATCAGAGTAAGGCTTCCTACTTTTTTGATTAGTTAGAAGCTTTTTTAGACTGAAATAATTTCAGGCTTACGGAAATTTGCAGAAATAGTAAAAATAGTTTACATATATCTCTCCCATAGCTTTATCTAATGTTAACATCTCATAAAACCATTGTGCAATTATCAAAAATAGGAAGTTAACACTGGTGGAAAGCTTTTAACTGAAGAGCTAATTCAAATTTCACCAATTTTTTCACTAATATTACTTTTATTTTTGTTCCAGAATCTCATTTAGGATCCCACATTGTGTATACTTTTTAATTCTTCTTAGTTTCCTAAAAGTCTAACATTTCCTATCTTTTTTCTTTTTGTCTTCTATGACATTAACACTTTTCAAGAGCATCGATCAGTTATTTATTTATTTTTTTCTAATGTCTCTTAGTTTGAATTTGTCTTACATTTTCTCACGAATGGACTGATATTATGTTTTCTTGGCAAGAATGCCACAGAAATTACAGTATACCCTTTTCAGTGCATTAGATCCCAGAGTTCATGATGTCGATGTATCTTGCTACTGGTGATGTTGACCTTGAACACTTGCACAACATAGTTTCTCCAGTTATCTCCACTGTAAAATTACTGTCATTCCCATTGTAGTTAATAAATATATTGAGTGCATGCTTTGAAATTATGCAATTTTATTTCTTCTCAAATTTTTATCCATTAATTTTAATCTGTCAGTGGATGCTGTCTTTATTAATTATTACAATGGTATGTACCAAATGGTGATTTTCTATTCTCCTCTTTCATTTAACATTTATAAGGAAAACCATTCACTTCTCTATTTTTTTTACTATTTTTATTATATTTATTTTTTCTTTTTAAAATTATTATTAGCATATTCATTATTATAAATCAAGATTTCTCTTTATGCCCCTTACCTGACCCATTCCTCCCCAAACCCTCTCCCTCTCTCCCCACATCTTAAGTAAGCTTAGGTTTGTTCTCTCCTTCAGAAAGTTTAGTGAATTGTGGTTCTTTTTCCTTCCTTCCTTCCTTCCTTCTTTCCTTCCTTCCTTCCTTCCTTCCTTCCTTCCTTCCTTCCTTCCTTCCTTCCTTCCTTTTCTTTCTTTTTCTACCGAGTTTTAGGTGAGAACATGGTATTTCTCTTCCCTAGTTTGGCTTATTTCACTTAACATAATTTTCTCCAGACTCATTTCCCTTATTTATTTATTCAAATTTCATTGGTTTCAGTATAGATTCATGGATATTTATTTTATTCTATGGTTATAATTTAATATCATTGTTATTTATCTTCATGATTAGTTTTGTTCCAGCTTTCTTTTGCCATTTGGAGACTCTTCAGGCTGACTATATTCTTTTTGTTGACAAGACCCCATCTCTATTTATTAAAAGTGATAAATTCATACTTATATGTATAAATAATAATTTTTACTGATATGTTAGGCTCAAGTTCAATAACTTTAGCTTTGCTTTAGCTAATTCTTTTTTTCTTTTTGTAACTTCTTTCTCCAACAGCTCTTTGAGTCCAGATCTTGAATTTCAATTCTATTCTTCTGTCTCTTTGTCTATTCCATTAACATACTGTTTTAATTATAGAGCTTTTATAATACATTTATTGGTTAGTAGAGTTAGTCACCGTTTGTCATTTATCTTTTCCGGTGATTTCCTAGATATTCATATATGTTTGTGTCCTTAATAAAAACTTTTGTATCAACTTATCTAACTATATAAAATTGTTTTTTGACATTTTTATTAAAATTGCATTGAATTTATAAATTAATTCAAGGAAAACTGAAATATTCATGCTGTTATAT
>NW_007727062.1:484265-487751 GCF_000696425.1 Galeopterus variegatus
AATAAAGCAATGGCTTTAGAACTAAGGTAAATATAGTATAATATGTTAAGAGTGCAACCTTAATTTCTATTTTCTTAAGTGTTTTTATTAGAAATATTTATTGAATTTTGTTTCAGCCTTTCTAAACACATATAAAGATAATCACATTTTTCCTTAGGTTTATTAATATGGTGTGTATTATTAACGTTAAAAGGAAAAACCTTAGACAAGTTAAATTTAACAGAGTTTAATTTAAAAGCAAAGAATGATTTGCAAATTGGGCAGCCCTCACCACCAGACAGGTTCTAAGAACTCTGGCCTAAAACAGGTCAGGCAGCATTTCTGGATAGAAAATTTAAGTGAAGTACAGAGACAGTTTAATTGGTTACTGCTCAGCATTTGCTTTATTTGACTCAATTGGTCCTCTGTGATTGACTGAAGCGTAGCTGCTGTAATTGACTGGCTCAGCTATTTGTTAGAAGAGAATACTCCTAAATTAGGGTTTAGTCTATGTACTAAGTTACTTAGTTTATGTACTGTTAGTTTGCAGTTTGTTATGTAAGGACTCAAGTAAGGAGGCATCCTCAGGCCAAATTTAGTTTATTGTAACACAGACTTCTTGACATTGAAACAGCCTCACAATCCTGATATAAATCACACTTGATTATCATGTGTTAGTTGCTTAATGTGACATTTGATTTTATTTTCAATTTTTTGCTTAGAATTTCTGCATCAATACTTATTAGTGAAATTGGTCTGCAATTTTCTTTCTTTGTACTGCATTTATCCTTGCATCATAAGAAAGATCAGGAAGATTTTTATCTTTTTCAGTGGTCTGGAATCAATGATAGACAATTGGGACTACCTGCTCTTTGAAGAACTGTCAGAATTAACCTATAAAAGTATCTGGGCCTGGTGAATTTTTTTGTAAGGTAGTTCTTAGCATCTTTGTCTTCTGTGAAAATTGGTACATTTAAATTTTTTAACTCCAATAGGGTCGGTTTGGTAATCTGAATTTCCCTCAGAAATTATCCATTTCTTTTAGGTTCTCAAATATATTTGCATAAAGATCTGCAAATTAATCTATTTTTGATTTCTTCTTTTTCAATGGTTATTTGCCCCTTGTTATTTCTTACTGTATATATTTTTGTTCCTCTTTTTTCTCCTTGATAAAGTTAGCTAGTGGTTTGCATATTTTCTTAACTTTTTTTAATAAATCAGGGATTTGATTTATTAATTAGATCCTTTCTTCTGTTCTCTACTTGATTAATTTCAGTTTCTTTATTATTTCTTCCTTTGTGCTCTCTTTGATTTATTTTGTTGCTATGTCTAGTGTTTAGAACTGGGAATTTAATTATTTTAATTTTATTCTTTTTTATTAATATGTGTTTATTGTAATAAATTTTATTTATTATATTAAATTATTTACTTGTACTGTATACATTTAGTTATGCAATGTTTTCTTTTTTTTTTCTTTTTAATCCTGTAACTTCAGTTTATATTCCCTTTTGCAACTAGAAGTTTATTAATAAATGTCAGGAGTTTTTGTTTGCTTGTTTGTTTTGTCATTTCCATGTGTACAGGTCTTTCTCGTTTTTTGTTTTGTTATTTAATTTCAGTTTCATTGCATTGTGAGCAGACACTGCTTTTTGTAATATTTCTACCATATGAAACACATATCTTCTTTGTGATCTAATATAAAATATTCATATGTGCCAGGATATTGAATTTAATATATACAGGACACACTCCATTTATTTGTTTAAATCTTCTATTCTCTTACTTTTTTTTTCTATTTAACATGTCCAGCACTGAAAGTAATGCAATAAATTCTTCAATTTTTTATATGTTTCTATCTTGCATTTTCTGTATTTTTTTTGTTTTACAAAGGTGGCTGCCATGTTACTTGATGCATATATATTCATTAGTGCTATACCTTTATTGTGGTTTTGGCTTTAAGTATTAAAAAGTGTCCTTTCCTATTGATTTTGAATTATACTTTAGTTGCATTATATCAAAATTGCCATGCCTGTTCTCTTTTGTTTTCTATTTGCCTGGCATACATTTGTCCTTCCCTGCGTTCTTAAACTATATCATTTTGTTTAAGGTGTATTTCTTACAAATGATGTACACTTAGATTTTTTGTTTTAAACACACTGAAAATCATTTTCTTTTAGTAAGTGAACTAAGACCATTCACGTTTCTTATTATGACTGATATATTTTATATGTGTCTTTCTCTTTCTCTGCTAGATGTAGTTCTTTGATGCTACTTAGTATATATATATATATATTGTTGTTTATAAGCAAGTTTATATTTTAATTTTTGTTACTGGCTTTTTATTAATGCCATTTTTAGTGCCCACAGTCCTGTTTTCTTATTTAACCATTTGACATCTTGCTTATCAGCTCTTTGTTAGTACCCTTGCATGACTATCTATTACCTAAATATCAATGAGGTTTTTCTTTTTTCTTTCTCTTTTTTTCTTTTCCTTTCATCTTTAGTTGTATTACTTAATCACTATGTATAATATTTAAAAAATAGCTTTCCACTCTCATCCTTACTTTGTTTTACTCTAGTATTTTTTGAAATGCTTGCTATCACTTTTTTAAAAATTTAGTCATTTTGATAAAGTTTTAAATCTGTAGATCAGGATTAGGCAATGTATGACCAACAGAGAAAATATGACCCTCTGATTCTTTTTGTAAATAAAGGTTTATTGCAACACATGTGCAATCATTTGTTTGTATATTGACTAAGAATTTATTTGCACCATAATGTTAAAGTTGGGCTTTTCCTAAAGATACCTACAAAGCTTAAATAATTTATTATCTGGCCCATTACAAAAATTGTTTACTGATTCTTGCTCTAGTATATCCCTCAAGAAGATCTAATGGATGTAGAATTCTCTTAGTTTTTTTTGTGTTAAAAAACTAGCCTTGAGAGAAGGAAGATGGCGACGGGTCTGAGCGGCCGTGCCAGGAGACAGCGCGATCCTGTGAGCCGNTCCTTAATAAAAACTTTTGTATCAACTTATCTAACTATATAAAATTGTTTTTTGACATTTTTATTAAAATTGCATTGAATTTATAAATTAATTCAAGGAAAACTGAAATATTCATGCTGTTATATTTTCCTATCTAAGGACCTATCCAATTTCTTTTAATATACTTTTGTGCTTTTCAGGAGTGTTTTTAAATTTCTCTAGAGGTTTTGCATATTTCTTAAATTTATTTCTAAGTATATAGTGTTTTGGTGGCTATACATAGGATTTTACATATCATTGTATTATCTGTTTATTTGTACATATGAAGGCCGTTGATTTTTGTATGCTAATTTTATATCATTCTACTTCATTGAGTGATTTTATTGTTTGAGTTAGTTTTACCATTGGTTTTCCAGGTATACCATCTGCAATTAGAAATAGATTTGCTTCTTCTGTACCCATTCTTATGCATCTATTTGATTTCCCTTTTTAAATTTCACTGGCTAATACTTCCAGTACAA
>NW_007727063.1:0-713 GCF_000696425.1 Galeopterus variegatus
TATGTAGTGACCCTCATTGTCTCTTTTTATGTTTTTTGGTTAAAGTCTATTTTGTCAGATATGAGAATAGCTACTCCAGCTCGTTTTTCTTTTCTGTTTGCATGGAAGATCTTTTTCCATCCTTTCACTCTTAGTCTATGTGAGTCTTTATGGGTGAGGTGGGTCTCTTGTAGGCAGCATATAGTTGCGTCCTCCTTTCTAATCTAGTCAGCAATCTGTGTCTTTTGATTGGGGAATTTAAACCTTTTACATTAAGAGTTGTTATTGAAAGGTGTTGATTTATTCCTAGCATTTTATTGGTTGTTTGGTTGTCTTAGGTGTCTTTTGTTCCTTGCTTTCTGCTTTGCTGTTTGTTTTCTGTGTTTGTTGGTTCCTTAGGTTGTAGATAGTTTTTTGTTTGTTTGTTTGTTTGTTTTCTTTTCATGATTGTCAATTTTATTATACTAGTGGGTTTTAATTTTACTTGAATTTTTATGGCAATGGTAGTTATTTTTCAGGAATCAATCCCAGTACCCCCTTGAGAATTTCTTGTAAGTGTGGTCTTCTGGTGGTGAACTCCCACACTTTTTGTTTGTCTGAGAAATATCCTATTTGCCCTTCATTTCAGAAGGATAGCCTTGCAGGGTAGAGTATTCTTGGCTGGCAATCTTTGTCTTTTAGTATTTTGAATATAATGCTTTTTTCTGCATCTATAGAGATGATCATATGGTCCA
>NW_007727063.1:1174-9695 GCF_000696425.1 Galeopterus variegatus
TTTCTTTAGAATTATCACTCAAAATTCCTTGTCATTCATTTCAAGGGCTTCTTGTTCTATAGGATCTAGAATTTGAGATTTATTAACTTTTGGTGGTGTACTTTCTTGTTTTTTTGTGTTTCTGGTATCTTTTTTTGGATGTTTATTAATTTCAGCAGGAGGTTTCACTGTGCACAGGTTTGACCCTATTCCCTGCTCTGTGCGCTCTTGAGTAGGCTGGGGCGTGTCTTCTGCAACCCTCGTCTATCTGCCGGGCCTTCAAGCCCCTGCTCGGCACCACCCCGCCCAGGAGGTCTTTCAGGTTTCTGCTGGTCACTCTGGGTGGCTTTGCAGCACTGTATAGGGCTATCTCAAGACTATTCACCTTCCTCCTGTTATTGCAGTTATCTGTGTGTTTGTCTTATCTCCCAAACCGGAGTGTGAGCTCCTTGGGGGAGGAGCCCGCAGCACACAGTTCCTCTTTGATCCCCCCGGCATGGACCGACTCCAGCGCCCGCCTGCAGACAGCTCTCCAGCAGGTTCAAGCGAGCTCGGGAGCGCTCTGATCACACTTTTCCTAATCAGAAATCGGTTAGGCATTTTTCTTAACTGATGGCTGCAGAGATGGTATCTGCCTCCCTGTAACAGGAAGTTTACCGGGGGCGCAGCCCAGGGTGCGGTGGAGTGATAAGCTGCCCGGCCCGCTCTTCCCTGACCTCCCGACACTGGCCGGTTCTCCCCCCGCCACTAGCCATGCCAGAGAACCGCGGACGGGATGGGATGGAAGGCCAGCCCTCAGACCCTGGGAGGCCCCGTGCTGGGGCAAGGAAGTGGGAAGGCTCAGTGAGGAGCTGAGCTGGGTGAGGAGGGCAGGCCTGGCCGAGCCGGCCTGCTCCGCCCCCACCTGAGAAAATGGAGGCAGCCCCGGGCTGGTGAGTAGCCCAGTGGGGTAGGCGGAAGCCGGACAGGTGTCTGCTCTGCAAGCAGGGCCAGGCTGGGGGTCACTCACAGAGCTCAGCCTGCCAAGCGGCTCCCTCTCCGTTTCCGTGTTGTTGCAGTTTCAGTCCTCAGCCACTGCTGCCTCGGGCTGCTCACTCGGTCCCGCAGTGCATCTCGGGCACTCCCAGGAATCCTTTTTTATGCCGGCCCTAAACCTCGAGTCTGTAATTGCTTTTTTATAGTTGTAGATTAATTGATTGATCAAAGACTTATTCATTTTTTGTTGCTCTTGTAAATGCAAGTAGCACTCTGGCAGCACAGTGCACACCTCTCAGGCTCACACCGTCTTCTTGTGCCCCCGCTCCTGACCCGTCGCTGTCTTGATCTCCATTGTTTGACTTCTAATTATCAGTTATGTTTATTTTTCTGTTCCTTTGAATTTAGAAGGAATATTTTTGAAATGATTTCTTTGTTATATTTTCATTTTTTTCTGTGTTCTACTGCCTTAGTTTTTACACTTTCTAACTGTGCTTCATATTGTTCTTTCACATCCAATGTCTTGTGTCATTTTCTTAATATGTTTTAGATTATTTTTAAATAGTAAGTTTTAATTTTAACCTATTTTTTTGAGCCATGAAGATGCTATTCTGCTCATTTTTTTTTTGACTTGGAATAACTTTGTTTGAGCTTTTTCTCAATAATATTTCATTGCTCATTCTTACATGGAATTAGATTCTTGAATTTTTATATAGAGGTAGGATATAAGGAAGGTCATGGGAGTTGCTTTTCCAATTAGCTCTAACTTCACAGAGCTCCCTTTTCTGTTGTTATGTTAAAAAAACAGCAACTTGCTTTCTGACATTTTATGGTACTCTTTCCCTTTCCCACTTAGTCTGGACCTTATCTTTTCTTTGTCGCTATTGTTTCTGTCATGCTCAGTTTTTATTCCACACCAAGCGATTTTGTCTTGTTCTGGAAGACAGCCATGGCCACTCATTTTCAAAAATTTATGAGGCTACATTACTGTAGTCTCTTCAATCATAAATGCTGGCCCCTTGAATTCACTCCCTTTCAAAGAGGCCAAACCCCTCTCAATTTCAGCTGCTTTCTCAACTTTATCCACTGTGCTTTCCTGTGAACACGTCTTTGCTATTTTGACATTCTTGTGTTGTCAGTTCCATCAGCCATCCTATTGCTTCTCTCTGCTTCTTCCACGCAGACCTTGATAGCATGCTGGTTTTATGGCTGTTGATGGTTTTCCTCAACCACTTGTATGTTGAGAATTCTGGGAATACCTTGTCACTTAGTACAGTTATAAAGACGGTCCCTGGTGTTTTGGTTTTGCTATTTAGTTGCTTTTTCTTCTAAGGGGATTCTGGGTGGTTCAAAACTGCCACCAACATCATCTTCCCAGAATTATCTTTTATTACATTTATTCTGTGCTCACAACTCAAGAAAGATTATCTTGTTTCGGACTCACAACAGACCTATGGATCAAATATTGTTATTGTCTTTATATTTTAGATAAAATACCATGCTGAGCAGGTTTAAGTAACACAGCTAACAAATGGTGGAGGAAGGACTCATCTCAGTTCTGGTAGACATTAAATCTCAAGCCTTTAACTATTATAGATACTGCTTGCTACTGGTGTAAATGGAGATTTAGTTTAGAGTGGATCTTGGGAGAAATAACTTATGATTTTCATCAATTAAGTTATCCTTACATCAATATTTAAAGAGCATTTACCATATGCTAGGTACTGGGCTTAGCCCTTGAAATTCAATACTGAAAAATAATGGACATTGTTATCAAGAAGCATAGAAATCATTAAACCAGGAAATGGCATTGGCCACCTAGGTTGTACCAGTGTTCATTTGAAGGCATAGCAAAACATTTTGCAAACCAGCTTAGATCTGTTGGCAAAGATGAACATACTGAGCACACTAAGGTGAAATTTGTTGAAGTTTAGAGTCTTTTCAGATTAACAAGTTTGCCAAGTCTGTGTTCTTGTTAATTAGTTTCACAATGTGATGTGTTAACAGTAGACTGGTTTGTATTTTATGAAAAGTAATTTTGAACATACCTCATATTACCTAGTGCTTTTAGCACCCAAACAAAAATTAGGACAGTATATGCTCTATTAACTTTTTCCTTACCTATAAGAGATGTGGTTTATTTCAAAGATGAGAGAAAAGTTGCTATGACTACCAGCGTTTTGAATTATCCTTTTACAGATGGTAAGCTTCAGGTTAAATGAATATTGTACATAATTTTTTAAAACTTTAAGCTATGGATTCTGCTAAAATTCAAATTAGAATCTTGGCTTTTCTCTCCTCTTCTTTGAGAAAAAAGAAGTTGGGGTTGAGGATGCTACTACATTAAAGTTGCGTTCCTGTGAAGCGATACATGTAAAGCTGATGAAATTAGAAAAACCTAATTTCCTTAGGACCCGAAAATCTGCAGGAAGACTGACGAAACTGCTTAATAAGGCTGTTTTCAGGAACATATAAAGAAATGGGCCTGTTAGGGTCTTCTTCCCTTCTCCTCGGCTGCAAGAGTAATGTTTCTTTCTGGTAATGAAGCTGACTTCGTTTACACTTATATTTGTTATTAGTGGCAGGAATAAAATTTTCTGCTACTGTGCTTGTTCACTGTAAACTGATCCTCTACAGCCCTTTGCCAATTATTGTGCAGTACATTTTTTAAAAGTTTTTCTTGGTGAAGCTGGCAAAAGAATATAGTATTTTATGTGGATAACTCCCGCCTCTTTTTATTTCTTTTTTCCAGCTTTATTGAGGTATGACTAACAAATAAAATTGTATATATTTAAGGTATACAAAAAGTGATGTTTTGAAACTGTGAAATGATTTCCCAAATCAAGCTAATTAATATATTAATCACCTCCCATAGTTACTTTCTTTCGTGTGTGGTGAGAATACTTGAAATCTACTCTCTTAGAAAATTTCAGTTATATAATATATTTTCATTAACTATGGTCACCATGCTGTACATTAGATCTCCAGAATTTATTCATCTTACAACTGAAAGTTTGTACTCTTTGACCAATATTTTCCCATTTCCCTCACTTACCCACACCCCAGTAACCACCATTCTCCAATTTGTTTCTGAGATCTACTTTTTGGATTCCACATTGAGAGAGACCATGCATTATTCTTTTTATGTGTCTAGATTATTTCATTTAGTATAATGTCCTCTGGGTTCATCTATGTTGTCACAAATGGCAGAATCTCCTTCTTTTTTAAGGCTGAACAGTTCATTGTGTGTATGTGTGTGTGGATAAGTGTGTATTACATTTTCTTAATCCATTTACATGTTGATGGACACTTAGGTTGCTTCTGTATCTTGACTACTGTGAATAATGCTGCAATAAACATGGAAATGCAGATATTTCTTTAGCATAATGATTTTATTTCCTTTGGAATATACCCAGAAATGGAATTTCTGGATCATATGAGAGTTCTATTTTAATTTTTCGAAGGACCTCCACACTATTTTCCATAATGGCTGTACTAATTACATTACCATAAGGGTTTCCTTTTCTCCACATCCTGACCAAAGCTTGTTATATTTTGTGGTTTTGGTAATAACCATCTAACAGGAGTGATGTGATATCTCATTGTGGTTTTGATTTTCATTTCCCTAATTGCTAGTAATGATAAGCACCTTTTCATATGCTGTTGGACATTTGTATGTTGTCTTTGGAAAAGCGACTATTCAGGTCTTTTGCCCATTTTTTAATCAGGTAATTAATTTATTTAGTTTTGCTATTGAGTTGTAAGGGTTACTTATATATTTTGGATATTAACCCTTTATCAGATATATGGTTTGCAAATATTTTCTCTATTGGACTCTTGGACTCCCGTGAGTGAAAATACTCCTGTCCACAGGTGACCATCAACATCGATGCTTCTGTGGAGAGATGACTTTAGAAAACTCCTATTCTGACGTCTTTTTGATGCCACTCCCTCTTTTCTTTATTTGTGGATTTTTTATTTTGGATATTGAGTTAAATTTAACTTTTTTTTTTCACTACTTGGGATTTACCCCCCAAATATTAACCTTTATTAAGCAAAGAAAGAAGCATGAATTAAGGCCGTTGAAAGCTCTAGAGTATCCTTTAAGTTTACATGAAGTAAAAAAAAAAAAAAAAAAAAAAAAATTACAAACAGGCAAACTTTTAAAGTGCTATATTTTAAACTAGTATCTATTAGGGGAAAATGCATAAGGAGAAAACTTTTGCATAAAGGAGTATGTGATCTCTATTTTACTTTACGTATAACTCAGTGTGGGAGATGGCACATGTTGTCTAATTTTTTAAAATTTATTTATTGATTTTTAAAATTTTTATAAAAATTTTATTCTGTCGATATACATGTTGTCTAATTTTAACATGTTTTCATTATAAACAGAAAAACTACATGAACATGCTTCAAAGCTGTCCATTTAAACCTATATCCTAGTGTTCTAAGAACAATTCTGGTTTACTTCGATTTTTCCACCATCCTGGTTGATATATCATTTACCTTGGATAAAAGTGTCCCAGATTAAATGATAAATTATTTTTTCAGCTCACATAGGATGCATTTAAGACACAGAATCAGTGCAGATTCTAATGTATTATATAACACTGATATACCTACAAGATGTGTCAAGTTCCAAGTCATGCAAGGAAGTGGGCCAATGAGAAATTGTATCATTCTCCCAAATGTTTTGCACTGAACAATACTAGCTTTTATCATTACCTCTTTATCAAGATTACCCAAACAAAAAATTAACAATATAAAGCACTTGAGTGTGTGTATGTTTATCATATGCATCCAATACATTGATTAATGTATTTTATATGCTCTTCGCAATAGCCAAAAGGTGGGAACAACCCAATGTCCATCAACTGATGAATGGGTAAGTAAAATGTATTATATCCATGCAATGAAATATTATACAGCCATAAAAAGGAATAACATATTCACACATGTTACCACATGGATAAACCTTGAAAACATTACACCAAGTGAAAGCCAGTCACAAGAGTCCCCATAGTGTATGGTTCTATTTATGGGAAATATCCAAAATAGGCAAGTACGTAGAGATGGAAAACAGATTAGTGGTTTCCAGGGGTTTCAGGGAGGAATAAATGGGGAGTTTCCATTTGAGGGCAAGAAAAAGTTCTTGAGCTAGATCATAGTGATTGCTGCTCATCATTGAGAATATGTCACTAAATTATAAACTTTAAAAAGGTAATTTTATATTGTGTGTATTTTACCAAGATAAAAATATATCATGTGTATATTGTATACTTACTGTGTATGCTATTGTGTTGTAGAATGGAAGCTTCTAAGGAGCAGAGGTCATTGACATATCGTATTTCATTTTTTTCTTCAGTTACAAAATAATATCTATTTTGAGTGATTTTTGTAATTATCTTGTTCTACTATCTCTATTATTGTTTTTATATGGCTGTGGTAGAATTTATTAATATTACAAACGTCTGATACAATTCTGTTATGTCTAGTCTTAGCCCATCCAAATTAATCATTTCCGTATGGCAATATATTACACAATTTGTATAATATATATATTTAAATTGTCCATTTATGCAAATATATGCACTCCATTCAAACAATAAGCTCCTCAGGGGGCATGGCTCAAGTGTCATATTTTTCAGTATTATCATGCCTAATACCATACTAAGCATTCAACAGGTATTCAGCAAATCTGCTGCCTGGTTGATAGCATGTTTCTGTAAAAGAATAACATGGTAACACTTCAGTTTACTGGTATGTTGGCAACAAATGTATTTTGATTAATTGGTTTTCCAACTAATGGTTTTCATCATTTTATTCAGTGCATCTATTTAAGGTAGGATATCTCCTGCACAGAATATTGAGATCAATCACCGAAACACTTAACTCTGTTCATTAATATCTGTTTACACTGTTAATTATCTTTTTTTTTGGAAGACAACTATGTTTCTCATGAGACTTCAATCAGAGCAATATGTTTGGAAATAGGCCACATTAAAAATATTCAAAATAGTTACTAACAATGTTACATGAACAGCATAAACTTAGAAGAAAAAATAAAAGACTTCCCCTATAGTGTTTAGAAGAATAGGTAGAGATTCATAAAATATGACAGCTTCATAGCTTTTACTTGAAGAATAAAATGCTAGCCCTGGTTCTACTAGAAGAAGGAGCAAATGGGAGGCACTCATGGAATATGATGGATAGAAGAGTGGCCCATTTTTGATAACCATGATATCATTACTGGTGTTGATTCCAAGAATCTAGCATGGCATATTTTTCTTTTTTATTCCCGCCAAAGCTGTATGTTCTTGTATTAAGGCTGCAAGAGTAGCTGCCATGCTCCCAGTAATTCAGAGTAAGCAGATTTAAAGTGACAGTATGAAAATAGAAGTCTAATTTTTTAAAAAAGAATCTAACATTGGTTCTAGTTGTCTTAACCAACAAACTAACCCTAGGCTAATGACTGAAGAAATGGGTTTTTCTCCATGTATGTAAATTTTAAAAAGCAACTGGTTGGCAAGCAGCTTCTACTCTCACCAGGTACGAAAGTAATGATTATACATTACCAGAGCTTGATTATACATAGGCTACCCTGAAGTTATACTCCTTAATTAATGTAATTAATGAATATTATAATTTTATGGGTGGCTTGAATATTTTGTCTGATGATTTCAGATTGACTACATTTGAGTCCAAATCTTTACTTCTTTTGGATTTACCTTAACCTCCTTGTTTGTTCCAGTTTTGCAGACAGTCTTGCGAAGATTCCAGTGGACTGGGTTCAAGTTAACTGAAATATTACTGTATACAATGAAATAAAACTGTATGTAATATATTATGTGTTCAGTTTCTACTATAGCTAAGGTTGTATTTAGTTACATTCTTATTTCCTAATTAATATGTTATTTTTTCTTATCGTATCTTTCTTAGTGAACTAAGTTTGCATTATTACTTATGAGTGACACAGACCAATGTATTAATCAAAACTAAAGTGTATTTATAGGCGAAGGGGCACCAATATGTCTTTTTTGGATAGCAGTTGAACTTGAGCAAAATGCTGCCTAGTCCCCTCTATGGATATTCCTTTGGTACTTAGGCACTGATAAAGAAATCAGAGCAAACAAATGCCAAACAAAATAATCAGGCTAGTCACACAAATAATTTATTTTACACAAGTGATAATTTTAGCTAATTGTGAATACAGTAGATATAGCTGTGTTTTCTAAATAAGCAGCACATTTTCGATGTGCTGCTTTTTAGCAACTGTATTATAAAAATGTAAGTTTATTCGCATTATTAAGATTGGACATGGTTATGGTTTATTTCCCTCAAAAGAAGTAGTCTAGGGCCGGCCCGGTGGCGCACTGGATAGTGCGCTGCTTGGGAAGCGCGGCGGCGCCCCCGCCGAGGGTTCGGATCCCACATACAGACCGGTTTCCGCTCACTGGCTGAGCGAGGCGCGGGGGTGACGCGGAGGGTTGCAATCCCGTCACCGGTCCCCGGTCCGGTACGGGGGCAACACTGAGGGTTGCGATCCGTTGCCGGGCACGGAAAA